>NW_028277166.1:13496875-13805000 GCF_051122295.1 Plectrocnemia conspersa | reverse complement strand
ATTTTAATAATTCGTTGAAATAATTTCCTGCAATTTTATTTCAATAAATTATGATCGATCTAGCTGTCAAAACACTGCAATTAATTAAAATTATATGCATTATTAAATTAAAACCAGTTTCATTAATAAAACAAATCTTTATTCTAAACTCTCTGTTCTTACAATATAATTGATATAACCATAATTATAAATTTAATTGTTATCTTCTCATCGAAACATCTTACTAGTGAAATTGTAAAACACTCCATTAAATATTTCTGGTTTAAATGAAATTTGGTTAAATATAAATATTGTTTGACACAAGCTAAATGTTTAAAGCCAATTACTAAAGCAAATAAAATTAAAATAAAAAACGTTTTAAAATATCATATATAGTATGTATGTACAGACTAATCATCTCATTATAATCATTTTCGTTTCAAGCTAAATTTTTTAAGTCAATTGTAAAACATAGCAAAATATTTTACACAGTATATAGGTATTAATTAAACAAATATATTAACTAACCTAATATTTAGTGGAACTGCCTTTATACTGTATACATTTTTGTATATAATTATTAATTTCTGGATTCCAATTCCAAATATTGTTTGTTTTATTTTTAAAAAAATATTTTTTTAAATAAAAAATAATTTTATTTAACTATATAATTAAAGTCTAGTGCTTTAAATAAATATTTTACGGCTACGTGCTACTTGAATTTATTTATAAATTATTTTTATATTACACTGATTTGTATATATTTTTTCTTCAATTTGTTTGTTATTGCAAATTTATCATTATAATTTTTTTGAGTTGATTTAAAAATGTAATAAAAATGCTGATATAAAATTTTAAATAAGCCCACAATTACACATATAATTAAACTTATTACAGAATTATTCCATCGAGTGTAATCCAGAAAAATAATGCACCAAGTAACACCAAAATGTATTGTAAAAAAAAACACAATGTTTTGTATCGATTTCAACTACTGATAATTTAATCTAAAGCCTTATCTTTATGTGATTATAACAGTATATAGCATAACCTAAATCTAATAAATGCAAATATAGCAAAAAAGATAAATTCGATCACGATATTAGTGGCGTATGTAATTAAACGTAAACATTCGCATGAGTGAATATACTCGTTAGATATAATATTATAATGTATTTAATACTCAATCTACTAATTTCTTTTATATTGATATTTATTACATTAAATATTAAAAAAAAAAACAAAAAGGTTAAATCTATTTTGTAAATATTTACGATCTCATCACAGTTATATCAAGTTTTAATCTAGATATATTGAGACAGGTCAACCGTGACTTGTACTATGCATATATGAAAAACATATGATCATACCATATTATTTATAGTAATAATGCTTTCGCACAGACATGACAAGTTTCGCAGCTCCTCTGAGAAATGAATATTAAATACATCCTGTGTTTAATCGCCCTGCATGTTTAAAATTATACTGCACGCCACGATTTAGCAGTTAACATGTTCTGAATCGTCTGAATAAACCCTCACGACCTTTTCTTTAAACCGCTTCAGTGAAAGCCGTGCGTTCGGTATGTGTCAATTGTTATAATATATAACGTACGAATATGTGTGAAATCGATTGCGATAATTATTTAGTCTAACGAGACATACCTACCAATTATCACTATCGGACAAATTATGGCATAAACATGACACGACCAAAAGTCTCTAAATTGTTTTTTTAAATATCGGTAATTACACGTCGATCATTCGTTTTCAATAAACAATGAACTATCACGTGAATTTTATGTGGTGTTTTATTGCATTGATACTTTATGCTGTATATTACTTGTTATCTTGTCATTTTAAGTCTCATGTTCGCCTATATTTACAGTCTTCAGGATTGAATACTCAGTCGGTGCACTGAACTCGAGAGACCTTGTATAGCTTTAGCTGTAAAATGCACATACAAGGTTTAGGCGTCTTGAGTTTATACAGAGTGATCCTTGAATAGGGTTTTACAATACTCGTTTTCAACATAGAAAAGATCAAACCTTTTCAAAAGATAAAAAATGAACAGCAAGCTCTTAAAAACGTAAATATACACATATGTATATTTTCATTTTTAATGCTATAATTTTTGATTTGTTTTGTGTTACAAATAAATACATAAGTTCTCGTGCAAGCTCTTTTAAATACCATCTAAAATATAGTAGTCTGTGGAGCTTTTGTAACGCCAGTGTAAAACATGTCTTAAACTAAGTCTAACTATATTATTTTTCTATTATTCCATTTTTATAATTAATAGTAGATATTTTGTCGTCTACGCTGTATTGTTTCGGTTTGATAAAACTTGTGGTTTTTGACTTATGCGTTTATATTTGTTAGGGCGACCGTCTGATACTTTCAAAAGATAATTCATACAATACTAATCCGACGCAAAGTCACTTATATGATTACAAATACCAGAAAGACCTGGATTCGAATCCCATATATTTGTATTTTTTAAATTCTATCGTGTCTGGGAGATCCTTATTAGATATATTAATCATAAAGTTATAATTCCGATCGAGCATCACATTTTAGGTTTTCCTAGATTATCCTAATCTCACGAATGAATATCGTAATGATTAATTTAAGTCAAGCGTCTTACATATTAGGTTTAAGAATTATATAGTTATGTGATAAAAAATTTTTTTTCAAACGAGCTCAGAAGTTTGTGTAAAAAAGGCTAAACGAAACAGTGATTAATATTGACTATTGGTGGTAATTGACTTTCTAAAATCTGCGTGGCTATTGTGCAATTGTAGGTGTTCTTCCAGTTAGGCAAACCAATGTCGTTTGGATAATTTCTATGGCCATTATTAAAAGTGCTTATTGATATTTGGTTAAAATTCTTAATACATGATTATTTTGTTTCGTTTTATTTATTTTATTAAATCTTGCCGCAAAATATGAATCAATGCCTATTCAATGATACAGATTTGTTACATATTCAAAGCTTTCTGCATACTTAAATATGTATATTTAATTAGTTTTTAAGAAATTATACATTGAAATTGAATAATTATAAAAATATTTAAGGATACATGCAATTCGGTCTCTAAATTTTTCCAACATAGGATTAAGAGGTTTTAAAATATGTATATGTCAATGGTGTTTTAACATTAATATTAAAGTAAATTATGATTATAATGTAGTGAAGGAATAAATAGGTATTTTATCAGTATGAAAATATCTGCGTAAAAGGAAAAATCACAAAAGAAAATAATATATTACAACTTTGCAGCCTTGTTAATATATTTTTTACTTTATTTTTCATCATCGTCTCCTTTTAACCCTTTATTTGCCAAAATCCGGTATCTGAGAATTGCATGATCCGATTTCATCGTTGAAGAGAAAATCGATTACATTTTTGTAATAATTATGTATCGATATTTAGATAGTAATCCCAAAAAGCTTGACAACCAAAGGGTCTTTATGCTTATAAATACCATGATCTGGTCCGATAAAATACTTCGTTATAGCTGCTACAACTTTTTCCGTGGGCGTAAATTGCTGCTTATTATTCTTTTTGTGGTTCAGAAATAGATAGAATAGATTTAGATCCGATGAAAAGGGAGGGTTATGTGTATAAGTCGCACCAATAAATTTCAGCCATCGCAACTTCTGATATGTATGTTTATGTTAGAGCGTTATTCTGATGAAACAGCACACCTTTTGTTATCATTTTAGATCGGCTTTTTACTTCTTGAAGAAGTTAGAGTAGTATTGTTTTGTTATGATTAGACTCTTAACAAGATAATGAATATTTTCTTCGCGTCCTAAAAACAGAAGCATTTATTTTGCCATCAGCCGGCACTAAGGCTTCCAAAAAACCATCAGAAAAGATCGATTTTCGTTTCTTTTACAAATTTAAAACCTGCTGGGGCTTGAACCCGCAACTTCAGAGTTATCAAAATAAACTTTTATTGATTATTTTCATTTCTTTTACAGGTTCAGATGGGCTCGGAGAGACAGTGCGGATTAGGTTCCCTATTGCCGATGTCTTGCCGCGGTCGTGCCGAAGCCTTCGCCCGAAGGCTACACACACGGTTGCGGAGGCTGGGTGCAGAGCCCGGAAGTTCTGCCCATGAAGCTACGTGGCTCACCGGCCCGCCTCCGCCCCAACACCCCGATTCCGACGTCTACTTTGACTTCGACGTGGAGCTCGAGAGTCCGAGCAGCCCAGTCGACGAAATACCAGAGCACATAGACGCAGTGCTGCCCACAAATCACCGAAGCGACCCAGAATCCGGTTGCATCTTCTCGTCCCCGGTGGAGAACGAATCTCCGCACAGCAACAACAGCGACAGCGATGCAACCTACTACGATCCAGAAACCGATCCGGACCAGCCGCATTCGAAACTGTCAAATTTAATTAACAAATGTCACAAAAACTATGACGAAAACCACATATCGAAGAATCTGTCGAAACTGAAGCTGTCCACCCCCGCCTCTGAGATAATCGATCATCTGCTTCAGAACAAGTCGATCTCTCCCGACAGGCAATCGCCCATCAGGACTCAACCGCTCGCGCGAGAAAACGGATTCGCCGATTATGGCAGTTTAGAAAAAAGAGACAGCTCGAATAATTTATACTCTGCGATTAATTTTGACGACTGCAAAAGGATACATTTAGAAAAAATGAAACCTGAATGCTCGTACGACGAAGTGGATCATGTGGCTGCTGTTGCTGCTGCTGCTGCACCTCCAAATGGTTATTGTAACGGTCTATTTTCGGTAGAAGGAGCGGAATGTCCTAAAATATATTTAACTAACGGAGACAAATGCGAAGAACTGGTAGAGGAAGAATCGAAAATAGATCTCACAGACTGCACCCCTAAAGAAGCGAGTATTGAATGCGAGCAGGACGACGAAAATGAAACCGAGAAAATAAACGATGAAAGCATATCGTGCGATCAAAACGAAGTATCTCAAGAAGATTTTAAAATAGACGAAGAAGATACTGAAGTGGATATTGAAAGCAGCCGAATAGATGTGGATGATAGCACTGAAAACTTTCATGACAGTGAAATAGAAACGGAAGAACGTCCACAGCGCGTGCGAAGATGTTCGTCGCTGAGAACTGGTAAAACGCCGCCTGGCACTCCCGGCAGGAAGAAAATCGTAAGGTTTGCCGATGTATTGGGCTTGGACTTGGCTGACGTGAAGACTTTCATGGACGACATCCCCAATATTCCAAAGTCTGCATTCGAAGATTTAAGAGACGCTGATTTTAACTCATCGTCGCTCGAAAGCTTCGTCCAGCAAGAGTTGCCGAGAGGCTTCGGAAAGCGACTTGTGCCATTATTCCAACAACCAGGTGATCAATCCAACTTTTTAGACATTCTCAACGCTAGAAGTGTGTGCCTGGAAAACGCAGTGGTTCAAGAAGGAACTACTTTAGCCATATATGGCATGGTCAAAGTTAGGAATTTAGATTTTAACAAATCTGTACAAATCAGGTACACACTAGACAGTTGGAAATCCTTGTCTGACTTGCAAGCTACGTACGTGCCGAACTCTTGTGATGGATTCTCAGACAGATTCCAGTTTTTGTTATATGCTCATACACTTGCTGTTGGACAAAAGTTAGAGTTTGCAGTGAGGTTTATGTGTAAAGGATGTCAGTTTTGGGATAACAACACAGGAGCGAATTACGTCTTCCAGTGCATTTCTACTGGTAGCAATTCTGGTATGTTTTATAATCCAACGACGATATCTCCAGTCGACGGCTGGCACGCTTCGTTCTATTGATGGAATTATTCTCATAAAAATCATAATGTTCCTTTTGATACGTATGGCTTTGAAACAATGTTCGGTGGACGGCTGATATGGAAATGTTTAAAACAATCACTTCTTATCCCTCCGATTATGACTGAAAATGACTCAAAGAGTAACATTGACAAAGTTGTTTATAAACGATGTCTTAGTACGAATGGCAATATTCTTTTAAACGATTTGTTAGTGACGTTAATGACAAATGAGTGGTAATTAGTATCTTTTAAGTATTCATCAATCCATTATTAATTCGTGATATAAAACGAGACGATATCGAATATACTGTCAATGTATCGCAAAATTTACTTTCCTATCGACATAAATTATATATAATACATACATATATACATATATATTTACACTGAAGGCTGAAATTTGTGTTAAACATGAATTATAAATCTTTACAATATGTATACATATATTTATATTTTATAATACTGTTTTATTTTTTTTCAATGTTATGAGATTATATGATGAGATTGCATGTTATAATATTTAAAAAAAGTCAGATATGTATTATATAATATATTTATATAATATACCCATAGATATGTGTATTATAAATCCAAATCATCTAGCTTTATTGATATGATGATATACCTCAAATTTATAAAATACAAATTAATAAAATATTTATTATTTTAGTAACTTTTCTATGCACATTTGTATTATATATGTATGTGTTGAATGATTCATAAAATTATACGAAAACAATATTTATATGAGTAGAATCAAAATTATACTTTATTAAACTCTCTAAATTATAAATTAAGAAATATATGTTAAAAGTCTGTGTTTTGTATTTGTATTCAGTGAAAGTATAACATTATTTAATGTACTTGTATATTTGTTACATATAACTTTGAACATTGGTTTTAATAGTTATGAAAATGTCAATCATATTATTCTATATTTATATTATAATATGAATTTTTACAATTTGACAAAAGCAATATATAATTAACAATAACAATTTGCAATACATTTATCAGTGTTAAATAGTTATTTTAATTTTTATATTAAATTTATATGTTGTGATATATTGCTTTTAATGAATAGTCAACAAATTGATGATTATATGAAAAGAAGAGTTATATAGATCTTTAGTAACTATCTATAATGTATAAACATGTATGTAAGTTATACATTAGTATGCATATAAATTGTTAGCATACATATACATATATGAAGTAAAACAAGTAATTTTATATTACAAAAAGAAAAACATATTATCAGAATGCCTTAGCATTATGTTGGCTAAATAAACTAGCTTTATTGAGAAACTGTCGTGATATTGTTGAGAACTGAATGAGTTACTAGTGGGAGTTTTAGTTTTATAAATGTCTGCAAGAGATTATATAAATTTTATTGACAAATAATATATTTGCAAAATTATTAAAAATAAAAATGAAAAAAATCATTGGCAGGCTTAGATTTTTTTTAACGATGAGATATTTTTGATATCTTTAATTTCTGTTTTGTTTGTAGTACCTGAATTAATAAGTAAAATACATATTATTTATTTCGAATTACGTGCACGTACACATTATGTGCTAATTTTGTTGTAGTTTGTTTTATAATGTTGACATCTATCGAAGGATTGCTGGAATTCAATCTTAATAAATGTGTAAATTAATATTTTTCCGTATATATTACACAAAATAACGTAATTGTGTAAGTATATGAATGTAAATATTTGTACATAAATATATATAACAAAGTCACTCTATTAAATAATTTATTTTTTATTAGTGAACAAACTTACTAATGAAAAATATGTCTGCCATATTCGATTGTAATAAAAAAATAATTATTGAATGGTTCATTTTATTTACCTCCGTTGACCAAATATATTTTATAATTTACAATTAATCAAATTTAGCTTTGGAAACATTACATAAATTCTACTAATAACACTAAAACATTTAATAGTTAGAAAATGAAACTATCGTTAGTAGATTTCAAAGTCGATTTAATTATGTATAGGTTTGCAATATTAAAAAAATTTTCATAAAAAAGTACTAGAAATCAGATTATTGACTTATATATAATATTTTTTAAGATGATTTCAAATACATAAAAAAAAATAATAAAATAGACAACTTTTAATTTAGATTTTTTATTCACTGTTATTTTATATCAATGTTTACGGTACAAGATATTAAATACATATAAAACATTTTTACATCCACAAGCATTAAGGTCCATTTTTGTTTATTATATGATATAATATAATAAAATATAAAATTGTAAATACCTCTTAATCGTACACATTTTAATAATAACTAATTTATCTTATAATATATATGGAAAAAGAAGGAATCAAAGTATTATTGGTGACTATATTTGAAAACATTATAGTAAATAACATTTCCTAATACTAAAAATACTAAATGGTGTACCAAAATATGGTGAATTAATATATACAACATTTTTATAAAAAGTTATTAATAAAATATTTTATGGCTTTGAATATTTGTATAAGTATTATACATTTGTTATAAAAATAATTGATTTCCTTTCACACATATACTATAAATATTTTATATATTACATTCACATAATTCAATTAGTGTAATTCTTATAATATTTAGACAATTTCGTATCATTTTATTGTGCACGGACGGTTTCTGATTTGTATCGCAAAGCAAGAAATACTTATCATAAGTTTCAAGTCCTTAAACTACATCAACTCTTACAATTAATAAGTTTCATATCACAAAATGTCAAAGTGAAACGTTCACTCTGAAACAGTAAAATTTCTTTTACAATTAGAAATCTAGGATTCACGTCGACCGATTAGATCATGGTAGTTGCTGCGTCGTCGATAACTTTAACGCTAAGAGTTGCTTATGCAGTCTCTGTCTGCAGAATTGGTAGAATTCTATCTCTCTTGTGAAGTTCTTCCTCACAATATCTTTGATGTGTTCAGGAACTGGAGGCTTGAACGAATTCTTGTTGATACGGTTGAAGTTATTCACTTCATCTATAAGATTAAACATATAATTAATATCATCATTATGAAACATATATATATATATATATATATATATATATATATATATATATATATATATATATATATATATATATATATATATATTAATATATATATATATATATATATATATATATATATATATATATATATATATATATATATATATATATATATATATATATATATATATATATATATATATATATATATATATATATATATATATATATATATATATATATATATATATATATATATATATATATATATATATATATATATATATATATATATATATATATATATATATATATATATATATATATATATATATATATTTATACTAACCCCAATACACATTTGAAGCTCCTTTGAAGAACTTAGGAACGTAACGCTCTAAAACGGTCAAAGTCGAATTCATATCTTCTAATACTCCGACTACTGCATAATTCTGTTCAACTGCTCGTTTCGCTCTTTCCATAGCACCGATAGTATTAAATGGTCTACAATTGCAGTGATTACTTAATGACTGATTTAAATTATTAATTGCTTATGATGAAGTTGAAACTTACGTGCATTCATCATCATGACCGCAGAAGAATAACGTTTGCCGACGGTGATCTCCGATACCTTCGTGGGTTTCACCTTCAATATAACGACATTCTCTATCTCCTCGCAAAACGCATGTTTCAAAGTCCTGAAATGTATAAAAAAATGAGTATCAATTAGATGTGGAAAGCCTAGAATCAATATCAGAGATTTCCAATTTTATAGTTTTTTTCTTTTATGCAAAAATATTGAATGACAGGATTTGGCCAATCAAAAGGCAGCATTTGGTAAAACAAAATACCATTACTATATGCTGTTTGCTTGTTTCTATATATAAAATAAAACATATTTAGAGAAATTTGTTTATGATCAAATGAAATCATTTCGAAAACTGAAATTCAAATAAAAATATTTTATGATTTTTAATTCAATATAATTCATAAACTTAAATTTTAGCGCTTTATTAATTTTATTTAAAGCATATTCAGATTGCATCCGTGTAGAAAATATACCCTGTGAAGCTTTTAAGTTGTTGGGATTTGTTCTCTGCTATTTTCATTAATTAAAGAGCTTGACGGCATTGTGTACCTCGTATAATCACATATGACGCCGTTTCCTTGAACATGCATATCTTGTCTAGTTGCCAAAACTTGCAATGACTCCCTATTAATAGTGTTCCAAAGAGATTTCTCAAATACTTTTATATAAAGGTTATGAGCAGAAATTTTCTGGATCTGGCTTATGCTGGCCCATGTGAGTCGCTAGATATATATTTGCCAGCACAACCTTGGATACAAGTATTGCATAATTTTATTTATTTTTAAAGCCATTTATTAAGCTGCTTGTAAGGATTGTACACAATATAGTAGTTCTAGGAGAACTGTTTTTAGGTGCCATGTAATTCCAAGTATTGTTCTGCAGAACGGATATCTGACTTTTCAAACAATGTGGTCTAGTTATTTTTTATTTTATATTTAAAAGTGCAGAAAGTACAATTTATAACTATTTATTTTATTATAATATAAATTTACTCTTTCTTACATTCAGCGAACAGTAAAATAATAAATATTTTATTAATGGTTTGAAACTTCACTAAATTTATTTATCCATTGTTTTAATATATTTTGTTCTTAATACAAATATGTACAAATGTAAAATTAAGTATTTATATAGAGTCAAATGAAAATCTTAAAAGTACAATAAAAAATTAATTCATCGCTCTACTGTTCTGTAAATTGTCAGCAAAAGTACATATAGTATGAAGAGTGCCCGACAGATGGCAGTACATTTTAGACATGCAACATGAAGACAAAACAGTAGCTTAAAATTGCCTCCGCCCTTGCAATGCGCACCAAAGTGAAGCAGTGCTTTGCCATTGAATTTTTGAGCAGTGAAAATGTGAAAAATTTACATCAACAAATTAAAGTTTAATTATCGAACAGAACAGATACAACAAACAGTGACACCAGAGTCCACTGCGGTACTCAAAGACAGCTAAGTAACAATTAATGAATTAGCCTCATTTATAGAGTCATGGATCAAATGAATGTACACCGTTCATGATAATCATAATCTTGGATTCATACAATCAGCCGAAAACTGAGCAATAGCATCAAACTTCTCACACCAAATAAATTAAACACATAACCATTTGAAGAAAAGGTTTTGTTTACTTTTTAAGGTAAACAAATAGTAATTTAATAACACCAAATGCAAAAGTAAAACAATTTCGTCAAAAGAAGTGAAACAATGTCATGCAAAAGTGAGACAACATACACAGATTTGATCAAGACACACCAAATGAAAATAACGTGGAATTAGTTCAATGGTTGCAACTTATGGTTTTTATTTGTTTTCTTTATATTATTTAAAATGTGCGAGGGTAAGTCGAATGATTAAAAAAAGGGCAAATAAAAACACAAAATATCAATATTAGTTTTGCGTGACTATTATTGTAGATATTTATTTGTTAGAAATATCAAAACAAACGTGTTATTGACTCTACATAGATATCATATATCATTTTTTACTATATATTTTAAGATGTTATTCTATACATGAATATCGAATTACAATAATGACACTAAACAAATTGAACCTAATAATGAGCGCCTTTGAAACTTTCACTTCTGCTATACAAAGATGATGCATTAAACACTCACTTTATGGAATTAAACGTTTAGAAAGTCTAAAAATAACGTTCTCTAATAATATTATAATGAAATGGCTAACAATAATTATGCAAGTGTATACCTTTTTCAACCAAGCTGGATCGGGGAGCGGTATGTCAGGAAAAGCTTGCTTTCGTTCTACGTAATACCACGGCGCCCTGACATAATAATACCACGATATGACCCTCTCTATAGGATCACGTACTAAATTCACATAAATTGGGTCAGGTAAATTAAACCTATAAAAACGGTAGACTATATGTTAGCAAATATAATATAATTTGATATAGTAGCACGTACAAATCACTAAATACTAAATTACTTGCCACGTGCTTTGGTATTTATTTTAATAATGTATGAGTTGAATGAGGAACTTACTGTGAAAAATTGGTGAAACAGACATGTTTAACATAAACAGCAGGCTGTTCATAGTTGGCGACCATCGACGCTAACAGAAGTTGGTCGTGTTGTGTTAATCTAATTGTTTCAACTCGTTGGACATGATCTCGATGAAAACCTTGAATATAATACATAATATATTATTTATCACCAATGCAACAACCTATCATTTAATAAACTGATATTTTTTTACTTACCAAATCTGTTTTTCATAGATAGCCTACGGAGCAATTCCATAAACGTCTGACTGCCAACTTTCGGTACACGGTTAAAGAAAACCACTTCAATACCTGAACGCCGTGTATTGTTTAATTTACTAGCTGATAAATCATCCATCTGAAATCATATTACACGTTCAATAAACATGTATATTTATGGATACCTTTAACAACTCTCACAAAATACTTATGTATATAAATATAAAACATATTCAAACTCCATAAACGATGTAAGGAAACACATCAATTGCTCATTGCATTTATAATATTTAACGCATCGTTGTGCATATCAAATTATTCACCCATATATTTATGTGCCTTTAATTAGAGCTATTTACAAAGCACACTGTTATTATTAAAAACCACGAACGCATTATTATGCAATCGTAAAAATGATTATAAAATATAGCTGTGTATCTAACACACATTCCTGACGGTGAATATGATCATCATTATAAGAATTTACACCGTATGATAGAGCTAAAGTACATATAAAACATTATTGCTATGTAGTTTTCTCTTCCCTAGAAATTTACAAGACATTAACTATAAATATGTGTTATGTACCTTTCCTGAAGTTTTCAATATTTTTGCTAGTGTGCTGAGCTCTTGGGACGTTGCACTTCCACTGTTTCCTCCTGTAATAAAAAGAAAAAACATATGTATAGTACTATTCA
This sequence comes from Plectrocnemia conspersa, assembly GCF_051122295.1. Taxonomy (NCBI): domain Eukaryota; kingdom Metazoa; phylum Arthropoda; class Insecta; order Trichoptera; family Polycentropodidae; genus Plectrocnemia; species Plectrocnemia conspersa. Next base: position 13,792,190 of record NW_028277166.1, on the reverse strand, counting down.
CAGTATTACATTTACATTTATAATATTAATGTAATTTTAATAATGCTTAGTATACATTCTTAATGACTTCTTTATATCATTTAAGTAAAAATAATCTAATCAACCGATCAATGTAAATAATAAATTGGAGACAAAAGTACTAATCATGTTTGCACTAATTCATGTTTAATAAGATACTTGAGTAAAGAATAAATACATTTTATTAATTACGAATCTAACGCTGATCTTTACGTAGCTAAAATATTCATAAACAACGATTTCAAATAATATTGTTGTATTTTATAAAGATAGAAATATGATTTTATAATAAAATACACATGTAGTTCTGCAAGCAATATTAAATTATTATTTTTAAATATTTGTAACTATCGATAAACAGAAAGAATTATAAAATAATTGGTAAATTAATTTAGCCAAGTTTGATACCGTTAATAAAATATTTATTATTTCACTCGCGTCTAACCTCATGCAGCAAAAAATACCAAAACCGTGTGTTTTGGTGTTTTTTGCTGCAGAAGTGGATCAATATAAATAAGTAAATCAAATATATATTAATTGTCCAAATTTACTTTAGATGTATCATATACATATGTACATATGTTTATGACAAAGCCGGCCCGAACCCCGTAATATATGGTATAATTCTACTTAAAAACCACTGTGAAATACGTTAGAAAAATATTACGTATTAAATTAATATATCAAATTATTGAAGTTAATGGCATTCTTATTTCGCTTATCTGGCAATTAAACATGAAGCTCTAACGTTATCTCAATAGCTTTGCAGTTGGTTATTTCTCACACTCTAAAAACTTGATATGATATATCGAAGTGTATAAATTTAATTAGTAAATCAATGCAGTCTAAAAGTATTGATTGATGATAAGTAATATCACTATTAAAATCGTGTACGTAATGATATGAAAATATTTGGCTCTCTTACATCCGATGGTAAAAATAATTTAGTATAAGCCCTAAATTTTATAAAAATAGCAAGCTGTTTTCTTTGTATACTCGCACATTAAATCACCAGAACCACAATAATTTCAAGAATTAAAGTGACAATAGTATAATATAAACACAGACGGTAACTGAACGTACCACCACAATAGCTCTTGTAATGTCCAAAGAATCGTTTTTTAAATTAATAAGTAAATAATGCGTCTAATCGCATCGTGATTAACCTCGATACATTATTTTGTGCATAATGGTTTCACAAACAATGCGCCATCATCCCTCCGACAGCTTCTCCACCAGTGCTCGGAGAAAAGCACACTAAATAAATTGTTACTAGCTATTCCTGGCTACGAAGTCATACCTCTTTGGGTCTTAAAACCCGAAAAAGCTACAATTTTTTGTCTTTAATTATTTTATTTGCCATCCCGGTAACAGTTGCTTCGGGTGAACGTAGTTTTAGAAACTTAAACTCACAATTTTTCCAAAGCAACTTTATCATATGAGCATCTTAATTCATTAGCCATATTATTAATAGAAAATGAAATAGTGACTTGACAATGATAGCGAATAAAGTGATGTATATGATCGCATAGTAACCATATATTTTATTCCATGTGCCTCGTCGCCCACATTGACTTGTTACCATTATATTCTTTGCTCTGTGGTTACCATACAGTTGTTTTCGCAGCGGTTTTTGTAGCGTTGATATACTATCTTACAGGTGTATATGTATATAAATAAAAAAATAAATAAAAAAGAGCATCTAAATGTAAGACTTTCGAGAGCTCTATTTTTATAAACGATATGAAAGATATCTCGTTGAATCCTTAATCGCTCTCGCCAAAAACAAAATTTACGTGGATTGATGCAAAGAATGCAATGCACGGTAAGGTTCCATGACAAACACATAATATATAATTACATGCTTTCCGATTAACCTATTTAAATTATACTTAATTTTTCATTGGCATTTAAGTTTACTGGAAGGTCAATTCAATGTATGACAATCAAGTATAATATTTATGGAGATCAAGTTTTTAACCTAAAGTACGTACGTTCAATACATCGAGTTATAATTTTTTTTAAAAAAGAGATCTATTGTGTTATTTATTTGTAACTATTCAAACCATACATTTGCAACAGTTAAAAATCAAACAAAAAACGAGAAAGTTTTTCTTCTCTTGTGAGACAAATTAACGCATTACACACGCGAAAAATCGAACTAAAGACTCTTATTGTACTAGTTCACGACTCTCGACTTTATTTATTTACGTTCGTTTTTATTGCGCAATATCGATTGTTCGCATATTGCTCAATAAGGAAAATCGTGCTCCGTTTTACGTTCAGTATGTGAAAAGTTCGAATTTGGATCATGGCGACATAACTTTGTATGAAAATTTTCACGATTCACAAGACGCGTGTCGTCCGTTTTCTTACAACACAGGTATTAATAATTATTTTATAATATAGACGAAAGAAAATATAATTTTGTAGAACGTACAAATTAACATATCACGTAAAAATCACGCTTACGTCGCCTCATACAAGCCTTGAATCAAGAATCTTGACAGCTAGACAATTTAATTACATTTATTTTATAAAAACGAATATATTGTTATAAGCATAAGTATTAGGTATTATGAGATACATATATGTAGTACCAAAAATAAACATCCGTGTTTTTAAATGTTGAATAAACTAAAATTTTGATTAATATGCTATCACTGTAAAACAGTGAATAGAAGTTTACAGATGGACAGACGACGAGCTTGGATTATTTCAATCCGCTATGAATGCAGTTTCATGACCAAATTGTACCGGTAATAAATAATGGATCACACTATAACAATAAAAAATCCTATCTTATCGTTCCCTCGGAACTGAGAGGATCGTGATCCGCAAGAATGTCCGCGGTGAGTCTCCTCCATTATTTTCTTGAAGAGATGTTACCAAATATGTTCTAGTGCAGCGTTTCCCAATTTGATTCAGTCATGGAACGAATATAATTTGTACGTCATAACAGAACCTCTGAAATAGTTAAATGCTTTTTATATTTTTTAACATTTTAATTGATTTTTTTATATACAACTGAACTATCACTGATGTAAACAACCAATTCGTATATGATATTGTATGTCTTTCACTGCCACAATTTGACACGGGTTATAAAGATAAAAACAAAAATATATGTCTAAAGTAACAATAATTTTATTTATTTATTTATTTATTTATTAAAATTATAACCATCGTGACCTGACAGGCAAACCTAATGCGTCACGATAGTCAAAAGTACTAATACATCATAATACATACAAATATAAACAAGATAAAACAACAGACACAAATCACCTCAACAGTTGATTTGTGTCTGTTGTTTATTTGTTAATATATTTGTTATTTGTTAATATATTTGTTAATCTAAAGTTTTAATAAGGTGTGTCAGTCTGAGTAAAAAATGCCCATTTACTTAAAAGGCATTTTTAGTCACATCCTTTCAACGTATAATAATATTTATTTCTGTTTTGTTTTTAAATCATGAAGAGAAATTACTGCAAAGAAAATGATCTGATTTAACCATATTTAAAATACTTTACGAACATCTTGACATAACAAAATTATCTAAATATACCTAGCTTTATCAAGAACGCCCACGCTATTTCAGAAGCAACTCAGATATTGATGAACATATGTCAAAAAAATTATTGGCGATGAACCCACGTGTTCATTATTATGTAACTGACTCCATGCAAAAGTCAAAATAGTATCAGAAGAAGAGCACATTACTCCTTTTAGTTCACAACTTCAGAATGAAAGATAATGTACACTGCGAAATTAAGAGGTTCCTGCTTATCAACAAATAAAAGGCTATCAATTAGAGATTCTGTGTTGAGACAACTCTACAATTTATTCCCGGGAATATTCGGTTTTTTTCTACTGAAAATAAATAAATTGCTTATAATAAAATATCTTACTGTTGATTATTATAATCTGCAAAGATTGGCACAAAACCAAATGGGTTCATGAAGTGATTTTTTTAAAGTAAAGTGCTGCCAGATGTATCAAAGGGTGATTCTTGGTTTCTAGGGTCCCAGTATTTATATTCACGATTTGCCCCTTTTCATTGGGACGACCAATTATAAAAGGGTGATGAATTTATTCGAAATATATTACCGTTGTTCGATAATATAGATTGAAAACGGTTGTATCTATTCTCAAGACGAAACATTTTTAATCCTATATGATTTTTAGCTCGTGCTTAAATTTGTTAAGTGGTCTCCCACGGTGTTTCATTTTTAGTTAACGGTTTAAACGTTTTCATCGTGAGTCAAACTTGCTCTTTTTATAATCATAATGTGCGTCAATCCTTCCAATTGTAAATAAGGAGTATTTCAGTTGATGAACCCGACAGATCCTTCTCGTCCGAATTATAGCATATTAAAAACGAACGACGGCCTTATGGTTGCAAAAAATTTTCGGCCTTATGTTACAAGCTTAATTCAACCCTTGCTGAGAAAAATTATGGCTAGATAAATTTCTGGAAAAAAAAAGACAACATTGGATGCTACACATGAAATAACACAATCTTGGTCAAAAATAAAGCCAATAATACCGTTTAAACGTGGAGAATGATTCTTTCTAACGTTAAAAATATGTTTTGGATTCTAAAGAAACTAAGGCAAGTGATACATCTAATTATTGTTAAATTTAAAATGCTTTAAAAAAGTCGATATAAAATCGTTGAAAATTATTGAGACTCTTAAAAGCAAACAAAAATCACAGATTTTCTAAAAAAAATACAAAATAATCTGTATTGTTATATTTTTACTAAACATATTTTAAAACCAAATAATAATTGATAGTTCGGATTATCCGTGCACTTCCTCCCCAGCATTAGCCCAGATAATCGTAACTAGCAACAAGGTACTGTGATTCTTAGCGAGACACGTTAATACCAATATACTTAATTGCTTACCTAAATCAACTTAACCTTACATAGATGTGGGTACAAGATAATTCAAGTAGATATAGTTTTTAAAAAAGGAGCTCTGAAAAAACATTTTAGTAAAGGAGTGTTGAGCTAAAAAGTTTGGGAAACTACTTTTAAACTATGTATTCTTGTGATAATTCATATAATTAATGACCAATGATAATTCATATTTAAAAGCAAGTAAATTTACCATATCTGATATTGATCCTAGCCGTCACGTTATTTTAGACACATAAACATTACATTAACAGAATCTTCCTCCCAATGAAACTGTCTTACAAATAAACCAAAAAAACTCTATTATGACTCATTAGAGGCAATTTTCTAAATTCAGCAGTCACGAGCCATCGGAGTAATTCAAAGCACGGTCAATAATTTTCATTAAAATTCACCGGCAAACCAACCACATAGTGCCGACAACTGTCCGTTACGTAATTCAGAATCGATCATGACTCGTTTGAACTTTGTCTACTCGGTTCGATTATGTGACGCAACATAACCCAGGTCAGTGTCTGCTCGAAGGTTAAGGCTTTTATTGCCATTATGCAACGGCGGCGCTACCGACAACAATAATTACAGATTTCGCGTGCAAATGTTGCACTTCCGTCGGTTTTGTGACAGATTAGATAGATTAGATAGGAGCTAGCAGTGATAGCAAATGTAGTATATTAAATAATGTACATAGATGCTTATACAATAAATACAAAAACAAATCATTTAGAAGCATCCAACAAATAGTATTTCCTACATCTGATCGCTTATGGGTGTAATATATTATTAACTATGATAAATAAAATAAATCGTTTTACCTGCTATTTTTGATTAATAAAACACAAAGAATGTTGACTAGATAGACCAAAATTGAATTTTAATGTACAAAACATTATTGAATTCAGTGCTAATCATCGATCAAAAGGAACGAGGGCATTAAAAAAATATTGCGGCGTATTTTTGGTGTGGTGAACGCATGTGGGGTTTGTAGAGCGCGATTTAACCACAGAATCATCGAAATGCTATTCAGTACCTACAATAAAATAGCACATTAATGTGAGATAGTCATGCGCAACGCATGCAAAGTCTGGAAAATTTTTCAGGCATCAATGAATTATGAGAAAAGCTGATGGATCAAAATTGAGGACATTCGTCATGGTAAGAGAATAATGCGTACATCTACTGTAAGAATCTCAGAACCAAAAAGGACTTATACATATATGATTCTATCGCGAAAAGTATAAAAATCGTTAGCAAAATGATCAGCTGTTATTAAATATGAATTATTGCATATATTCCTGGAGTTTTTTCCACTGCATTTACGATTTGTCCGAGCGTGAAATGAAAAATGAGTGCTCAAGATGGTGGGATTTCCTATCTCCGTGGTTGATTTGTTTTGTAGATGTTTTCTCACGCGAGAAATCTATACGCCCATTAAATAAACCTCCTTAAAATGCAATTTCAAGACTCCTTTACAATAAACCATAATAAATATTCTTCCTGGAAAAATATAATAATTTAATACAAAAACTTTCTTAATTGTAGTATTTTTTCGCATCCTTGTCATTGCGTCTCTAGAAGCAGTTTCTGCTTATCTCATTGTGAGATCATTGAACGTACTATTTCAAGCGTTCCGGAAGATGTCACCGGTATGGTGCCTTAACTGTACCTCCGGCGCATAGAATGTCTGAGAGTGAACCAGATAAGTCGTGAGAGCAAATCTGAAGATGCTAGGACGTTTCGGCGAACACACCCACAGTCTCCCACAGAGTATGCAACATAATCCGGTTTCTCGCCTTGGACCAACACGGATGACCGCAGCCAGATGCACTTAGCTGCTCGTCATAGAACAATTTCTCGTTGACTCACTACCGGTCTTACTCGTGAAAAAATGGAATATGTAGGATGAGATTTCCGAAATAAAGACTGTAAATTATATAGATATGTTACAGTAAATATAACTATTATATTTCCACTAGTATAAATATAATTCCACTAACTCAGTCAGTTCAAATATATTATGCAATTAATTACAATTTCACTGCTCAGTATTAGTAAAACTGTATTTATTCACAAACGATATCTGCTATGCGATATCATCTAATCATAGATCGTTCGACAAAATACTACAATATTTCAAATAAATTACGCTAAACCCAAACCTATTCTAAACTAACAAAAGTTTTAAAAAAAGTCGGGTTTAGTTTAATTAAGGTTAGGTTTGGGTTTGAACAGCAGCTTAATAAAAGTTAAATTATATTTTCGCTAGTAAAAAATATATCTATCGGTGAAAATGTATTAGTAGTATATGATTTCACTAAATCGCCAATAAAAATATAACTTCACTGTAACAGATTAACTGATAAATGTAAATAAAATAAGCTTGTATATGTATTTTTACCACGTCTCTTTTTATTTGCTGAAATTTTGAGATACATCGACTGTAGTGGTAGATATTTTTGTTAATATTATAATAAACTATTTTTCCTGTAATATTACTAGTTAATGAGATACTTCAATACTTTTTTTAGCGACTGCTTCGTGACCTTTGACCCACAGGCCACGACCTAGTATGACTGAAATCATACCAGGATATAACCTCGTGAGCTTGTGAGACATACTATACATACCATTAAGTTAAAAAGCTATTACTTATAAATTATTATTTGCATAGCAATTTATATGTAGAAAACTAATAAATTTAATAAAAAGTTTCCGCCATAATAATAGCTACCTAGGTACAATAAAATCTATTTGAGGTTTACAGTTTTAGTTTCATTATATGAAAGTTGAAATTGTAATTACCGATTCATTAAATCTTATTTATCTTAACATTTATTATGATTTACAAAATCACACATACCATTTTGGAGAATTATATACTATTGAATATTATTATTGTATTATATTAGAAACAATTAGCTTATTATGAAAGCTCTTTTTTACATAACATAAATATTTTACTTATTTATATATACTTATAATGTATTAGGTAACCTCAAAAATAATGTCGTTTTTTTAATGAATATTTATTTTTATTTTAATGATTTTTAATAACCTTTTCACATCGTTTGAATTTTGATATTTTTACATCTTGTTGCATTGATCGAAATCAATGATATTCGAAAGGAACAAGGTCTGAAGAATAATGTGGATGAGATTAAACCTTGATGTAATCGAAAGTCAATTCCGCCACATAGGTACGCGCATTGTCGTGTTGTAAAAATATTCGACTTCATGCACAATAGAAGATTTCGCTAACTTTAAAAGTTTTGTAATGCACAATCCCATTACAATAAAAAATAACTTTTTTTATACTGAGCCGGGCTTCAAGATAGTTTTTGCAGCTTGGCTTTCGAATAACTGATTTTTGACATACAACGATGATTTTTATCATTTCTCATCTTCGGTTACCAAATGATCGAGAAAAGGTGACCAGCTTCCAGATCTAGAAGCTCTTGGAATATACTGATACGCACCGACTTGTTTTCTTCGATCAATTAGTGCGGAATCTATAAACCATGTTTCCAAGCCTTCCCAATATTCTTTGTGTGTATATGCACTGTTGAATCAGACTGGATTTGATATCGTAATTTTCAATTCAAATTATTTTAAACCATCTTTGACAATTGCGGATATAAAATAAAACATCTACTACATCACAAATATTTTTAATGCCAGTAGTTACCATTTTTTAAAGAAATTTATATAACATGCAATTTTGTATAAATTGTTCACTTGGTAAATATTCTGTCCTCGTAAATTTTGAAGCGAATTTTTTTAACATCGAAATATTGAAATATTTAACAAAATACGCACTTAGGTATTAACAGCTAAATCAAGACTGACTGTTAGTATTTTAATATACAATAGAAATACTTGTGATGTAAAACATACATAAATTTTAAAAAGGGAAGTGAAAATTTACAACTAAAAATATAATAAATATATAACAAATAAAATAAACATCAGCCATTAATTGTTATTAATAAGAGAATTTCGACTTAAATTAGCATTACGCTTATTTTATTAAGCTATCGGTATCAATGTGTTAACTATGAAAATCCAACTGACCGAGTCTTATTTATATATATTTAAGGTCATGGCAATAATATAAAGAAGTACTAAATAAATTTAATGTGCTAAAAAACATTTCTGAGAAAATAATCCAGATTTTTAAGAAAATTCATGTTTTATGTAGTTGATGTAGTAACAAGATGCTTCTATAAAAATATTGAAAAAAATAAAATGAGCATGATTATTTTTATTATATAAAAATAAAATACAGTTTAACCTGTCAACTATCACGTGCTAAGTTGTCCGGTAAGTTTAATTCAGAAAAAAATAATCGTTTCACAGGTAATCTCGTAAATTGCAACATAATGCTCCTCGTCAATTACTATAATTGGATAAAACTATCCGCTTTTACGGATTGAATTTTATTAGCACGATTCTAGATAACCTCTCCTAAGTACGTTTTTGGTGAGTTACTACATTTTTTTTACTGGACGCATATTATTGTTCAATTTATCAATTGCCAATCAAAATCCGTTATATCAGACATATAAAAAATATATACGAATCCGAGCTGAGGGCACGACTTGAACATTATAATGTTAATGAAAGAAGTTCATTACTTCACGACTATGAAGCATGGAAATTAATGTATCAATCATGGAAATGAAGTGTTACGAATGTATTAACATCACTGCAAAAAGCGCATGGTTATCAGACCGACAGCATGATCGAGTGTATAATAAGTGGAACAGTTCAATAGTAATTAGATCATATATACTATTACAGTCTATTACATATCTTATTCATAAATAAGTACGTTTTCTATTATATGCGTTTACGTGTTTATTACGGCAGTATGCCAGAAATAGAGCGATCACGACACAGAAGAGGCATTTCCGTAATTCTAGCCGAGATTTATGCGATGGCGAGGATTAGCAGGATCCGTTGCGTGTTCGGACATCATCTCACGACTAATTGTCGTTACTTGTATCTTGGAGAATGATCGCCCATGATGTCGCTCGCAACACAATGGAACCGAGAGAGCCGCTAATGATGGTATCTTAAGCTACTGTTTACTACCGTATGATGACAGCAAAAAATATATTTCAATTAGCGATTGTTGGACGAGCTCGATAGCCTTGATCAGGATGTAGGTCAGACATTAAAAAATGTATGAATGGCAGATGAGAAAGTAACAACAATTGCTTCTTCAGAGTTTTTTATTTTATTTTCAATAAGGTCTTATGCACTTTATGTATTTTAAACTATATCACTTAAATTCATCTATGACGAAATCGGAACATATGCGGCAATATACACACAATCTAGATAATCTATAGTTATTAATATGGATGCAACGTTGCTTTAAGTTAGTTTTTATCTGTAGCTTGATCGGCCTACTTTGTAAGAAAATGTTGACTGTACATTTTCTGTACAAAATACTACATTAACTGTCAAATTATTCTAGATGAATGAACATATATGTATTTCATTATTTTGTTTTATGATAAGCTCTTATATTATTTTTGATCTTAGTGGCCGAGTGATGTGATTTTTCAGTCAGTAAAGCTGTTTGATATACAATTTATTGCTCATAAATACATAAGTCTTTAATATCTGATTCATTATGTTAAGCTAATCGATTTAGTGAGTCGTGATATGACCATGTGTCATATTCTCTATACTGATCCTTAGATAAAGCTTAAATGAATGGGAGAAAGAGTAAATTTATAACCAATTATGTTATTGTTTAGCTTCGCCTCCGGTTTATTCGTTAGTGAAAGGGATCTTTACAAGATGGTAATTTATGAGCGAAATTATTGTTTCTAGGCGTGTTTCGAAGCTTAAAAATATATATAAAAATTGATGACTTTCTAAAGTCTGTGTGGCTATTATGCAAACATTTTGGGCGTGCCGAATTAATGAATTCACGCGTTTTGTTAAGCCAAACATTTGTTTTGTTGTTGTAGCTAAAGTATATAAAAAAATAATGATATATCAAAAATGCTATTTATGTATGAGGTATATCCTGAAAATCGGTAAGCATAGTAATCATATTGAGAAAATATAATTTTACCAAAAAATACACATTAACTAACACTACATTGCATGTAAATCAATAATGATAAACATGTAAATTTACATACATATTATGACATATGAAAAAGTTAAAATCACACAATTTTACATGCAACATATGCCAGATAAGTTATATTTTCACTGGTAAAAATATATATCTAATATGATTTCACTGAAATAACATATTTTAAAAATATTTTCGGACTAGATTCGAGACTGTTTTTTTAATATTTTTTTGCGAGATAATTGAAGAATTTCTGGCTTAGAATTAATGACGACATTTCAGCTTTTTATTAAAAGTAAAACACACAATCTATTGTACTTCATATAAAGTAGCTAATAATTGAGATTTACACTTAATGACATCAATATATGAAATGTAATTATGTTTTATAGTTAAACTAGGTTATCATTTACTAAATCATTAAAAAACGAAAAGTCTGACTTTTCAACAAATATGATGTAAAAACGAAAAAATACACATACATATGTGTTTCGGTGCCAAAATCGTTAAACATTGAGGTTAAACAATTTGCACACAATGATGTACACAAACAAATAGGTTTACATAGTTATATCAAAAATTCTCTTTATATACGACACTCACACAGCTAACTTTTATTGTTTTTGTACGCTCTGTAGCGAAAAGTACTAAATATTTTCTTCTATTAACCGGTATTTACCTTTCATTAACACCAAGCGTTCATTTCTCTGAATCAAAGTGAGCTAACATTAATGACACCATTAAATTCTCGTTCAACATATTTTTTATATTGCATCAAAGCGATTTTCGTTATTAAAAAATAAGCAATTTCGCCAACGCATCCGTCATAACGAACGACTTTAATGCGTGTTAGCCTTTAACCTCACGACTAAGGAATTAATATCGGGAAAGAATTTTAAATTGGCCTATCCAAGAAATCGAAAGAAAGTTAAAAGTTGGTAATTCTAGCGATTCATCCTATTGTGAATACAGTAAACAGCCAATTTAAACAGAAGATTGTGTGCATTGTTTCTGTAACCAGTTCTGAGAGAGAAAACGGTCTTACATTAAGTAAAGAGATTAAGAGTGTATACGTGGTCTGTATTTTAAAATAATAAAATTAAATAAATATAATTTTATTACTTAAGAACATTTCATATACATCATATATATGTACGTGTTCATGAGCTTCGAATGGAAATATGCATCTCTTGTGCATGTACAACAATATATACTTGTGGTCATAAATAATGGCCGCAATATAACCGATAATTACAAGTACGGTCAATACTTTAACCCGACTATTAAATTTAAATTAAATTACGTTATGACATAACGATATATAACAATTAGCTAATTCTCAGTTATGCGTGCAATGACCGTGAAAAATAGATTACCATAAAAAACACATTAATAAGCTGCGAATCTGTGCTCACGTAAACGATCTGGCTATAAATTATTTTTTTATAAATTTATCTAAAAAATTGTTTGAACGATAGATTATATTTTTCACACGCTTTTTATATTTGTGTTGAATCTAAGATCAAAATAATATTACTATAAAACAATATTATTGCTACTAAAGAAAGGTATACTAATAATAAGCACCTATTGAAAGTACATAATCTTAATATTTTTAGCAGTTTCTACTGGATTTCTAATTTAATACAAACAAACTTTTCGCTTTTTTTACTGTTGATTAAAAAAGGACTGAAGTATTATTTTTACTCCGGAGAAAGCAGCCATCCCATTAAATTGTGTTATTTATGTTTTTATTCGCCTCTTTTATACAAATATTTAATTTGAAATACGTGAGTCTTATCAAATTTTTTTTAGAAAAAGTACATTAGGAAATCATTGTTTTAAGTAAACTCCATGATGTTTATTACAAGCATCACTTATAAAATACGTCTACCAAAAATTTTTTGGCTACAGTCACACATGCATCGCCTGCTCCACCTCTACGTTTGACCTAAACCTCTTTTTTATCGTCGCTTCTTTGCACGGATATGTAAAACACTAGAAGTGCAATTTTTAAATTGTTGCTCAGCTAAATAAATGAATAAAATAATTACTAATAATCGTGATAATGTTTCACTTATATGTAGTGCTACAAAATTATCCATTCACTAAAAAATCGTAAAGTCCTGTCTACAAACAATTGTGCACAGAATTTATTTGCTTTTGATAAGGAAATATGGCGACATTCTTTAATCGCTTTCCTAGTTTCCAGACGTTGGAAACGAAACCAGGTTTAAAAAAATTCTGGTGAGCATCATTACATCGTGCTTTACGTTCCCTTCTTGCAGATATTTATTTTGCAATGTGGTATGCTGATTCATGACATTGCGAGGGTCGTGGGTTGCCGGTGGAGATGCAGTTCATGACATTTTAAATATGAACGGAACACTTTAGTTATATACACAGCACAAAAAAGAGAAAGCACTATTCAATATTGATCAAATATGCTACTGCGGACATGGTTTACGGAGCACATTATCCGGGGTGTCACTGTGACGCGCCATTTAGGGGCTGCTGTCGTCGTCCTCGTGAAAATGAGGTGATGCATACTCCTGGCTGACTTTTTAAAGAAAGCCTCGCTTCGTAGAGGCGGATCGAAAAGCTGCTTTAAATGAAGCCCAACTGGGAAAAGTTATAAGCTCGTAAAAGTCGTTAATGGGACGCCAATTAATGACTTAGCACATGCTAATCACTGCAGAATTAGTCTGCTAGATGAAGCTTAAATATGGACCAGACAATTTAAGGGTAAAAGCAACGCTGATCTTTGATCAAAAAAAAAAATAAGTGCACTGTCCTCTACGACCCACGATCAAAAGTCCGTAGTGTCTAAAAACGGTTGATATTCTCGTCGCCTAGTGAAAAGTTGAGGTTTTTCAGAAGCACTCAGAAACGTGTGATAAGCAACAATTTCCTTTAAAAAGCTTTCATCACCAAAAGTAAATTTAAAGTGGCTCCAAGAAAATCCGTAATAATTTAGTTCTTGTTTGGCGAACGGTCGCCACAAATCATTCATGGCTTCAACTGCTACGATTGACTTTAATGTCTACTTATATGATGCCTATTCTGATCAGAACCAGAAGACTGAATAAATACTTTTTACATGTATGTGCTTCAAATATTATTGAGTATTAAATATGGTTGAACATAAAAGGAGGCGAGAACTATGGTCTAAAGTTGCATTGCAGCAGTAGGGGTAGGAATCGTTTTCATATGCACTTTACAGAAATAGCATAAAACCAACAACACAATAATGAATGTACTTTTATTAGATTTCTAATTTAAAATATGATGTATAGACTGTATAGTCACCACAGACATAAATCTAACATATTTCGGTCAGCTGTTTTCGTGATATTTTAAATGTATATATTATATTTATGTTATGACAAAAAGTAATGTTTTTCATGCTATCAAAATAAATATAAACATTTTATAAATTATATACTATAAATACTATACTAATTAAATAAATATATATTCCAATCTTTACATAAAAGACAAAAATCTTCATTAAATTAGCACGATATTTTTACAAGCTTAAGAAATAATATTTTTAGCTCATAAAAACGCGTGAACACATTGACCGGAAATTTTTGTTATCACGCGAAAACGCGTGAGCGGACCGTAATGTGTTAATATTACTAAAAATCCCAAGTAAAAAATGTCACATTAAAGTTAATAGTATGCTAAAAATGTAGCATATTTCATTAAAGCATATAAAAGGAATAAGAGCTTTGAAATTAATCAAAAATATTTAGAAATAAATACGTTATAAAAAAACTATAATAGATTTTAAATCAAAGTTTAACTCTATGTTATCTAAGTTTTATTGTAAAAAATTGAAATAAAACCTAGCACATATTGATCATCTATAATCAGACTTTCCAATTTCCAAGGACAAATAAAGGTTGATTAGGTAAAATTGCAATAGAGTGCAATAGTATTAAAGAGAGTGTTAATATTTAAGCGTTAACATTTAAGCGATTTAACGATATATATTTCGCCAATAACTCATTATTGCTTGAGATGACGTTGTTTGTTCTTGACAAATTGTTACACAATAGATAGTTAGAGAAACATGTGTTGTTTCAAAAATTACATAACGATAACATCATATGCTTGAGATGAAACATAATCTGCTTTCCTTTCACGGATGTAACGAAAACATTACCCACGACCAAAGGGAATGTCTTCCGAAAAGACGAGTGGTCAACGAATTTTGCTTTCACTGATTAAATCTGAGGTCAAAAGAATGGCGTTCGTCGTCGTGAACTTTCTACTGGCCATAGTGATCCAATATTTGCAAGTGTAGTGTGTCGGAATGCCTTATCTCGGAAGAAAGTGTTTTTAAAATATAAATACATCTTAATCACGTTCATCGTATGGAGGAACATTTTAAAGTTTTATTTTGCATTATTCTATATTATATAATATGATAAATCATACAGGAGGAATAGTTTTGAATAAACAGTGCAATTAAAAACTAATTTATTATTGTGTATAAATAAATAAAATTAATTTAAACCAAAAGTTTCAAGTCAAAATTATATATACATTAAAGCAATGGGTTATTTTTTTATACAATTCGGGATCTTAAATCTTACACCGGGAACTAAAATCATCGCAAACATGCAATTGCGATACCAGACTACGAGATACAGTCGACTTTGCAAATTTACTACTCGGTCGGTCGACATGAAAATAATCCTTTCGTCGACCGACCTTAAGTCAGCTGATTTGATCTTTGCTTAATAGACCACAACTCCACTAACATGGACAGCTGACATTAGTCACTCACCGACTTCAGAATGAAACCTTTTAGTTGCACCGTCTTAAGTAAATGTATTATCTAAGTCATATTATTGTGCATACTAGGAATTGCATTACATTTTTTGATTCCAAACTTTTCAAAGTATATATAAATATATTTGTTAAAGAAATGATTTTATATATATCAAAAAAAAAATATTTTGAAATTAAGACTTAAATTAGTGTATTTTTATAAGAGTAAACAATTGCGCGAAATTTTTTTAGGATTAGTATTTTACTGCCGGCTTATAACAAAAACATGCTTTGTTGTTTTATATAGCAAATAACAAACAAGATAAAAAACATTTTTAAATATATGAAATGTAAATGCATCACATTTGATTAAATAATAATATTTCGTATTAACAAGCTAATATTTATGTATATGTCAATTTGCTTTCAAGATACAAGTTCTAAAAAAGTGTGCAAAAAAAGAGCTTTGCGGTGGCTGAGAGATATGTCAAAGACACTGAAAGACATGTTTTATTTTATAATAATGATTAATAATTAACCATATATTGACTTATTTTATTTAAAAAAAATATAGTTTTTCATGACAAAAAAAGTATCTCTGTAAAAGAGTGTGATTTATTTTATTCGCAAAAATGAAGAAATAAATCAAAATAAAAATGCAGTAAATAATACTGAAATAGTGAGACAAAAAAAATATTTACTATTATTGCTGTATTATGGTATTGAATTATTAAAGTACCGAAAAATAGCCATTAATTTTTTTTCCGTTTTTTAATAGCTATATTTACATTATAATTTAAACACAGTATAATAAGGGTGTACTTTGTAGATATTTGAAACATTGTATTACAATGCTTTGGTTCGTGATTATCTATATTTTATAGAGCTATAAACATAATGTATTTACTTACAAGGCATTCCTATACAAATGTAGTAACATTTGAGTGTGAATTTGTATAAAAACATTTTATGTACGAGCACTTAATACTGAATGTTTCAGCGCAATGCTTCTTTTGGTGTTATATAAGTTATATAACATTATAAAATTATAATAAAACCTGGTAGGCGACAAGTAGACAGTGATAATGATCTGCCATAGCCTAAGAGGAAAGTGTCACAATATTAAGTCGCCATCTCGACCACCGACAAGGTCGTGTATTGGTCCGTTAACCTTTTAAAGGTAATTGCACCTTGATCTCAGTCAACTACACCTGCCTGCGAGCGCTGTCTCGTCTAGAGCGCAAATTAGAAAGGAAAAGTAGCGTATGAATACGTTATTCCACATAGCCAGAGAAAATCATCTATTCCTCTATATTAGCGCCGAAGACGTTTTCTTTGACATTCGCAATAAGGATAATAGACGACTGCAATTAAATGTGCCATCTATAGAAGTTGCTTAGCAGCTTCTCGTTAATTACTTTACATTCTAGTTCAGACCTAGTGCCTATCGGAAAAGACAATTTTATTAAGAGAGTGTAAAGTATTGTAAACTAAATACAACAAATAATATAAACTAATTAGACAAATAATTAAAAGCGTGCGTTTGTTCACATGATCTTTCATTACCAAATAAAGCTTGATTGTTTCTATGACGCCACTTGTTGTTATCTCGTTTATTTTAAAAGTCGAATATGTAATGTCAAATAGTCTTCTAATATTTCTTTTTCATTTTATTTTAAAGTAAGTCAATAATTTGATATTGATTTTAGACATGCATATATAAATATTATTATGGAATCATATAAATATGTCCTGTGTTTATAATATTTTAAGTCGGGTCTTTGAATACTAGGTAAATGTACAGTATGTAGTGAAGATTTATCTCATAAATTAAAATTTAATTATGTCAAGAATGTTATCAGAAATTAGTTTCTAATTTATTGATATCTAAGCAACCGATAGTTTGTAAAACTGGCACTATTATATTACGTAGAAAAGTTGTAGTTGTAGTATTTGGTACTTTTATTTAAGAATTAAAACTATTTGATATAAATTTAATTATCTAAAGTATTATTTTTAGAACAAAAGTGAAATTATATATTATACATAAAAATGACTAATTATTTCAAAATATATTTAGAAAGTTTTCTTATAAATTTTTGAAAGAAATCTTAAAGGATTTTAATGCATTCATTTCAATATATCGATTGCACAACATATAAAAATCAAATGCAGATTTTTATTTTGAATATATTAATTTCTTGCGACATACATATTTATGAGAAAATTTCACATAAATCATATATATATTTTCTTAAGATCAACGTAAACAATTTGATTTCAAATTGACTTATGCAGATGCATTCAAGGCCGATTTTTTATGTCTTGAATAGTAAACTTTTATAAGCAAGCATTATATGTTTTATTAAGGTATCTAGATTTTCACAGCTTAACTTGGGACGCAAAAAAAAAAGTATGAAAAAAAATCCTATACAATAGTCTTAGAGATGTAAGATCCACTTATGATAAATAATTGACCTAACTCATTAAAAATAAAAGATATATTTTATAATTTAATCATCTAGCAAGCTACCTAATTGAAGTATTTTTATTATTTTACGCGTTGACTCGAATAAAAAGATAGGAGTGAATGATTTAATGGGATTTAATGATTCGAAAAAAATTTCTTAAGAAGTTTTATTTCTATATTATTACGAGAGATGCTTGTAAATTAAAGTATAAAATATATTATATACTTTAATTAACTTTATTATAAAATATATAATATCACACATCCAAAGGTCAATTACTTTTTAATATACGGAAGAACATAACATAAGTGTAAATGTTTATTTCCACGTCAAAATATAATTGTAAAATTCATAAAATAACACTGAGATTGAATTATACCACCTTCAGATAACCGTTTATATCTTTTCAACACTATAACGGTATTGCATTAAATGAACCCTGGAATGAGATTTATAAATTCGACCTTGAAGTCTTATTTGATGTCGCAGTAGAAATTTATAGCTAATTTTCTAAAGGATTTTTGCTATAAACAGACACAAAAGTTAAAAAAGGAGCAAGATAAATAACACCTACATATATCACTGATATTGGAAAATACGTGCTTAATAACGTAGCATAAGCTACCTAAACATATATTAAGAAACGAACCGTCCGTGAAGTTTATTGCTCTGTATTCAGGTGTTTACTGCTGTGACACCTACAAGTCCCCGGAGAAAATGGGGGCGCCAAATATTCGGTTTAAAATCCGCACAAAAGCCCACCGCTAGTTCCAACACTCAACATTGAACCAAAAATACCATGTAAACCATTTCGTGTGAGTATCCATTAGTATAATTGTAAAAACTGCTAATTAGTTATAAGTTAAAATTGTATTT
This sequence comes from Plectrocnemia conspersa, assembly GCF_051122295.1. Taxonomy (NCBI): domain Eukaryota; kingdom Metazoa; phylum Arthropoda; class Insecta; order Trichoptera; family Polycentropodidae; genus Plectrocnemia; species Plectrocnemia conspersa. Next base: position 13,773,025 of record NW_028277166.1, on the reverse strand, counting down.
AAAATATTTTTTGATGAATCGCCGTAATTGGTGTGAAAACTATTTCTAGAAATAAATAAATTAAAAATAACAGATTACAGAGAGAGGAGAGGATAAGAGGTTTTGGTCAACTTTTCCTCTATAAATAATTGGCCTAATAATCTAGATTAAGATAACTATTTTAATATACTGAAAATGTTGTAAATGAAGGTAATAACTTAGATTAAGTACTTAATTTTATAAATTAATATTTAATCACTTATACAAATTATAAGAATTTGTTAAATTAAAAAAAAATTATAGCTAATTTTCTTGAAAGCTGATCGTTTTGCTTTAGTAAATAACAAGCGTTATTTGACTGTGATTCGGGATTTTTTTTTTTGTTTTTTAATATAAATAATATATAATTATTTAGTCATGTAGTGAAAAACATTACTAAAATATTAATATAAAATAGCAGATCAATAAATTATAGGATATTTACTGAAAAACTCATAAAATAAGATATTGTTAAATATTTAGTCACGTAGCAAAAAATAAATCAAAATTGCTACTTTATTTTAATAAAATATTTCAGATCAATAAATCGCGCAGCGAAAATTTTTGTAAATTTTTTTCTAAAAGTTCGTTCTGGGAAAGGACGTGAGATATTTGAGTTTTTTTTTGTAAAATTCTATATTGACATGAAAAACTAAAATCTATTTTGCCACGTATCGAGAATTATTGTATATTTTGTTAAAAATTAGCCATTTCAATCAAATAAAATGTATTAGAGTAATATATCGCGCAGCGAAAAGTTGTATGATTTAAAAAATAACTCATAATTTTGTTCAAGAAAATAAGGTGAGATATTTTTTTTTCTAAAATATTATTTATACAAGAAGAAAATGAAGATTTATTTTGTTACGTAGAGAAAAATATTGTGAATATTGTTAAAAATTCGCAATTCTATTTTATTAAAATTTATTAGATAAATAAATCGCACAGCGAAAAATAATAAAAATGTCGCGATTTATTTTGTCACGTAGCGAGAAATATCGCCAAATTTGTTAGAAATTTGTCTTTTTAATTTTATATAATGTATAAGAGCAATAAACCGCGCAGCGAGAAATTTCATATATTTTTTTTAAAACTCTCAAGTTCATTTAAGAATATTACGTAAGATATTTGCGTTTTTCATTTCAAAATAGTATTATTACATTAAAAAAATGACGAAATTTATTTAATTAGGCAGTGAAAAATATTACAGTATTTTTATTACTATTTTATTTTTCCTTCAGTCAACTTATTTCATTATTTAGCCGCGCAGCAAGAGATACAGTGACATTTAAAATAATTCTTCATTGCTGTTCAATGTATATGTCTGTATCGGTAATCATGCGTCACCTACTTCTAATTTGTCTCGAATTAGTAAAAAAATACATAACAAAGCACTGTTAAACTCCAGTCCAAATATCAGCTTAAATTTTCCAAGGTTTACCTCGGTTTTGCCTCATTAGAGCACTATATTATATTACTCAAATAATTAATATATAACTAATTGAGAATAGATCAAAATTACACAAAAAATAGCATATAAGAAGAATTCATTGGCCTCCACAACTTTTTGACGAGTTCTTTATCATTCACGTGTTAATCTGTTTCTATATTTGTTTTGATTCAGCTTCATAGTTTTATGAAACAATTTTTTCCCGGAACAGCACTGATGAATCTGATAATGCCTCGCATAATTAGTGACGTCTAGTTACTTTATGCTGCAACGAGGAAAGATAGCTATCGCCGGAGGTATTTCCACAACGTGCATGTTTGACTGGCAGATTCATCCCCCGTGGTCTAGAAACAGGAAGCGTCGTGTCTTCTATGATCTGCCCGGGGTCTGTGGGCGGACTCGAAGCTGGTATCCGAGAGGTGTTCTTAGGCCAGCTGCTCGCAGATAATTGTCAAGGGTCTCAGGCACCGTGGGCGGACCGTCACGTGCTTTTTAAGTCGTGATCCTGGCTGGACTTGCACTTAGGAACCTTCGTGTAAATCGCTGTCTTCGGTCCTGTGAGAACGCAAAGATTCTCCGTAGGTATGCGAAGCGACAGCTTAGCTCTTGTGCGCCTATTATGCAGTTTATATTATGTACGTTTGACTCGTTGTGCGATAAAGTGTTGCTTAAAGATTTATTTCTGCTTGCAATAAACGACGATCTGGGATCAATAATATGTTACGCGTATCTTAAGTGCATCTGCGGCTCCAAATAGGAATTGTATAGTGATTCTATAAATAGGTAAATGATGAACGCCTGACCATCAAGTTTTAAAGATGTAAGCTAATGATAGACTGTTAATCTTCATTAGTGTATTTTTTTGTACTTCGCTGCTAATATGCATAACCTACAGTAAACACTAATAGAATTTCAGGCACTTGATTTTTTGCAACATTTAATAAAGCGGAAATCATTTTATTTTTATTATTTTAAATTTAAATATTCATTAATATTTACCTTTTACGTTTTACTGCAAAAGCAGGTAACTTTATAACTAATTTAACGTAAAAGCTATACAATATATTATGCATAGAACAGTGCTAATCAGACTTTCTAGTGAGGCAGACAGTATTTTTTTCACTCATACTATGGTGAAACGTTGATAAGCCTACTATAATTTCTGGAATCCAAATGGACATGATCTCGAAAGAAAGAGAGTGGAAATAATAAGGCCTTAAAAAAAAACATTAATATTTTTCACAGTAAACGACGAAGTTTCTTTAGCCGCGCAATGTGAACTTTTTGATATTCACTATCAAACTTATTTTAAATACAAATTAGGTCCATTTGACTATTTTTGTATTTTTATTTAATTAATACATATTTTAGTGATACTACTGCTCAGTGGCGTAGCGAAGGGGGGGGTCTGGGGGGTCTGGGCCACCCCCCCCCCTTGGCGGCATTTTATGTTAATTAAATATAAATTACAAAAAATATTTTGCCATTTTTCTTGACAACCCCCCCCCCCCTTTGCAAAATCCTGGCTACGCCACTGCTAATGCTATTTCATTTAGGATGTTTTTAGAGAGCACAATGCAAAATATATTTTTAAATATTTAAAATATTTTTTTAGCTAACTATAATAAATACACGAATTATGGAAATAATGACATAATAAACACTAAATGTCTAACAAACAAAAAAGCAAGGACAAATAATAATTATGTTTTAACTTTCAATCAAAAACAGCAAATCTAAACATATTTTTAATTTTGCTGTTTTAGCCTGTAAATATTTTTTGCCGGTAAAACAAATATTTATGCAATATTCTAAAGAGATACAAAATTCATAATCAAATTAGCACTATATATAATAAGCAATCTTTTAAAAATTAATGGTTGGTAACTATTAAATGAAACAGTCAAAAATATTTCCAATATAGGGTCAGTAAAGCTCAGTTAAGACTCGATGCAGGAATTAAAGTAAACGTCGTATACACGGATTTTGAGAAGCCCTTAAACAAAGTTTGTGACGAGTTGTTAAAAAAATTGAATTGTCAGTATTTTAGAAAAATATATTTTATAAAGGTAACAAAAATTTTTTTTTATAAAAATAATAAAATTAAAAAAATTATGAAAATTATTTTATAAAAATAACAAAAAATATTTCTGAAATAATTTGAGGAAATACTTAATACAATATCAGATTATCACTAAATATATTAAGCAATTATTTAGAAATAAATGGTTTGTAACTTCTAAATGAAACTGACATAGGACGAATAAAGCTCTGATTGTGGGTCGATATGGAAATTAAAGTAGACGTCATATATACGGATTTTGAGAAGGCTTTCGACAAGGTTTGTCAAGGGTTATTAAAAAATATTAAAACGGTGAATATTGAATTGTCAGTATTTTATATTATTAGCAACAAAAAATATTTCTGAAATAATTTGAGGAAATACATAATACATAATCAAATTAGCACCAAATATTATAACCTATTATTTAGAAATAAATGGTTAGTAACATTTAAATCAAACTGATATAGAAGCAGTAAAACTCAATTGTGGGTCGATGCGGGAAATAAAGTAGACGTCGTATATACGGATTATGAGAAGACCTCGACAATGTGTTATTATAAAAAATCAAATCTCGGTTGTTCGGAAAATTGAACTCAGTTCGCGGGTTATTTGAGCAACCTTAGACGATTTGTAACCTGTTTTTTTGATTTGTAGAAAAAATATAATTTAAAACATAAAAAGAAGTTTTGATGAAAAATCATATTCTTACACGATCGACAAATTCTAATAGAAAAATATTTGGTGCTATTGGTATTTTATTTTAACAAGAGTATTAAAAATCGACTAAAAATTACCAAAAATATTTTTTTTGTCTAGCAATGCATATTATAACAACTGTGTTATAATTCAGTAAAAATATATCTAATCATTAAAACGTGTTATTTAATATAAAATATAGAAAAATTAATATGAAACAATTTTTTTTCGTTTAATTAGTGATTATTTAAAGTGACTTATTAATAATCGATTAAAACTTTAAGCCGTTTCATTTACTTACTGATTTGTGCGCTATGATAAATTAAATTTTCATAAAAGCTAATTTCTAAATTTATATGCACACATTAGGACATAAAATTGCAAACATATCCTATAAAACGTGTTTTATTATTTCCTTTACATATATATGGGTTGTGGTTCAACGCCATCTTATGTAAAAATTGGTCTTGTGACATTTTTTATTATATAAAATCCAAGCTAGAATTCAATGAATATACACAGTTATTCAAACAAAGAAACGCATTTCTTATACAACGCACACACGGAACAATCATTGTTTTTATCCCAAAACAAATCTTGTGCAAACATCTCTATAAGTGTTAATATATTCAGCCTCAGTCTAATTAACGCTTAGCCGTTGTTTAAGAAGGTTAACCCGTGTCAGACAATACCATCTATTATGAACAGGCTAATGACCGAGATGTGAAAATCTTCGAGCCTTTCTTGCTCTTCCACTTTATTTTCCATCACTTTCTAAAAACGTATTTTCATAGTCCTGTTTCTATTGACTTTGAGTCGTTGCGATTTTATCAATTAACCTCGGGGAACTGTCCGTTAGATGCTAGTTTGTGTACTCGGAACATGATCCCCGGGAACGCCTCTTGTGATCATCTAACGTCACGAAGTATCCTTCGAAGGAAATGATCCAAATACAAACAGATTGGCAATAGACGCGCAATTTGCCAATGGCATTTCAAAATTGGATAGAGATTTTCTAAAACACCATACAAACGTATCGAGCATTCTTCTTAAGAAGATTACCATACGATTGTGGACCGTTCCATGAGCGAAGGCACGTAACATGACAAAAATTAATTCGATCCGTTTAGCCATCATCACTGGACCTTTCCTCACATACACGGTGGTCACAAAGTGTCGGTTAACTGTACACCCAGATTGCGGTCTTTTTACACGGCCACGATTGGCTGGCTTTTGTGTGCACGCTTTCGTGGAATTGCTTTTGCATATCACAATCGTAAAATCCGCGGTCCAAACGTTTGTGCGTTTCAACATGATCGCAAGGGTCAATAATATCAAACGAGAGAAGTACCAGCGAAGGCGGAATAGGATTCAAACAATGGCTTATTGTCCGATCGTCTGAAAAAGTACTCTTCACATCCGAGAGGCACGTTGGGATTCTGCGGTTGAATCGATTACGAAAACGTCATTAAACTAACTAACGAAGTCTGCACTTTTCGTAAAAAGTAACGATTGTTGCGCTATGATTTTTACACAATGTCATGATGTTAATAATTGTTTAAACGTTAATGTAATAAATTGTTGCTCAACTTTTTACAGAAAGTTTACGGTGCAAATAGAGAAAAGAAATGTCACGAATCGAGTTGGCGGCGACATAACGGACGATATCAAAGGAAACGTTATTTCTAGTATTGAGTACTTCAAATAACCAGAATGAACTTATTTTTTGACGTTTGCGGAACACTATATAAATAGAGATTACATTGCTTTTGCAAAGTAAAATTTCAAGTCGTAGTATTGTGAGTTTTTTACGTTTTAAATTTAAAACTAGATAAACTAAAATATGTAAATGATTAGAATAAAAAGTTTCCCTGTAAAAAAAATACTTTCTCACTGTTTATTGTAACACCCGCTCTTGTGCGTATTAAAATAGAATACGAAAACTTTGGCAGAGTAAGAAAAAAGTTTTAATTTGAACATGCGTTAAAAATATATCATAGTCATGTTTTAAAAAATACAAAATTTAAACTAGAGAGTTCAGAAGACATCTGGAAAATGTTTCAAACATATTTAATACTATATATTACTCTCTAAGTCGTCACATTTAAATCGCAATTCATATACATATATATAAAAAAACATGACATACATTGAGTATGTGTATATATAAAATGAAGTGTTTGTGTACGTGGTTTTTCACATGACTATTAATAACATGACTTTTGCAATAAGGGCAAAAAAAATATTTTTAAGTAAATAAATACAGCATTGCTTATCTTAAGTTAATAATAATATTACGATATTCAAGTTTTCAAATATTTACCATAGTACCCATTGAAAAATCATTGAGAAAATATCCTAATAAACTACATAGTTTGATATTCTACTTTTATATACCTGATTTCGGTTATTTATAAATATTTATGTAGGTTTTCGATCTAACATTTATACACACAGAAAACGGGCCAGACCTAAATATTTTCATTATTATATATTATATAAGATATTCTCTATGAGCTGAAGTAGTTCATAATTAGAGATATGTAAGAATTCATCACAAAATTATAAAAATTTAGGTAACCGAATTCACAACTTAAGGGTGTTTTAAAATTAACGCAAGATTTAAATTTGCCGTAATTTGTGCAGTAAATGTTGGCAGCCCTAAAAAAAATTTTACCACAGAGTTTAGGGTTAGTAAAAATGGAGCGTTACACGATACAACAACGTGTATTCATTATTGAACAATATTTGAAAAATAATGAAAGTTTGGCGGCCGCAATTCGAAAATTTAATACAAAATATGGTTGGAATAGTGTTTTAAGATCGTCAACTGCGAAGAGATTAATTGAAAAATTCAGAGAGACTAGATCAGTTGGAGACGCTATACACACTGGTCGTCCAAAAACAAGCCATTTAAATGTCAATATCGAAGCAGTGCGTGAGAGTGTTGATGAAAATCCCGTCGTGGACAAGAATTGCAAATTTCAAGAAGCTCTTTACAGCGTATATTCACAAAATATCTGTGTCTCCATGCTTACAAAATTCAATTAACACAACAACTGAAGCTTAATGACCATATACAGCGAAGAGAGCTCGCTAATTTTAGGACACCCTATATATACTAATCATTAATTTTGATCTCTCAGACACGATAGTAATTGAAAGAGTAAAGTCCTAAAGGGATTCGAACCCAGGTCTTTCAGATCAATAGTCGGCGACTCACACCACCTGTCTATCGTAATTTTATATTTGGCTAATTTATTTACCAAATATTTTATACATTATTGTTCAGACTTTTATGTCAGGGATATTTATTTTTATTTTTAAGACTTTCAGCAATTTTGACGGATACTTTTAATCTTTATTATATATAGCGGGTACCTTGTAGTGTCCCATTTTAATAAATAAAATTAGCTATATAAGCTATATAAATGAATAAAATTAAATACAGTCCCTTTTTTGTCGTAGACAATTAAAACTTGTCTTGGTATATAACAGGGGTGGCCAAAGCGTTGACCGCGGTCGACTGGTCGACCGCGTCGTCCGCTAGAAAAAAAATAAAGGAACAGACTGTTTTATTCATAAACTATTTTTATGATTGTGTGAAGTAATCATTAATATATGTTATTAAAATAACTTGCTATTGAATTGGTATTGGTATTATCTATGTTTATTTTATATTTAAACTTATTTTTGGCTTTAAATTACTACTTTTCTTATGATTACTTAACAGATACGATGTTAGTAGACCTCCAGCAATAATTTAAAAAGCAGGTCGCCCGTAGTGAGCAAAAGTTTGGCTACCCCTGGTATATAACATGCCGAAATTGCCTTTGTCACCGGGATTTATGATTTAATATTATATTATTTGGATGGATTATCACGCCTATATTTTTTGCTGAAAGCTTTTTGACCGTTTTTAGACCTGACGATTGAATCTCTCCATTAGGTGGTAGAATTGTTGAATGAAAGGGTGATTTAATTATGAACATGTTACTAGCTTACGCAGTCGAATAAGATTTGTATTAAACAATAACAAAGAGTATAGATTTTTTATTTTTTTATTTTTTTTAGATTAAATTAAGACCATCGTGGCCTAACAGGTTACCCCAATGCGCCACAATGGTCGAGTCGATCCGCCACGAATTATCGATAGAACAAAAAAGGAAGTTTGACATACCTTCAATGATTTTCAAAGTTATATAAACAGAAAATAACTTCAATTTCTTCACTTATAACTACCATTTTGGTTCAGACTTGGAAGAAGAGTGGTTCAATTTATGAACTCGACATTAAGTATATATACTTAATTAAAGGGAAAACTAATTTAATTATTCATATTTAAATTGTTACAGTAATCAATACGAAATACTTTTGATTAATTTTGATAATGATTTAATATTCTTACAAATCCGTTATATGTCGAAAAATACATAATTTTTCAGGCTAAACCTAAAAGTGTTGATAAACATACATATCTTCAATAACGATATTTTTGCTAGAATATTTGAAAAGAAAAAATGTTACATGAGCAATCTGTTATAATTGAGTTTTTGTTAAACCGTAGCATATTACAAACAGTTAGCTTTTATAAAATATTTACAATACTATTTTCGAGTAGTTCATAAATATTTAGGATAAAATTTCTATTTTTTAACTTGCAGTTATTAAACTATTCTTTTTTTACTCTCCGTTACATTAAGAATGAGTAGTTTCCTAGTTGTAAAAAACAAATAATTTTCATGAAAATTTCGTGTTCGAAGCTAGCTAGGAAGAGTGCATTTCGTGACTCAATAATCAACTTTAGAGGTATGATACTAGAGAAGCACGAGATCTTCATTTTAAACTACAGTCAACATTTCAAAAAAAAATTAATATGGATCACATGCAAAAATAATACATGCACGGTTTACAGAAGCAGTTATTGGCCATCTGTTAAACTATAATTGAATAAACCCAACTATCGAATCTTCCCTATAAAATTTGCATTTCTAAGGCCATTCAAGTCCTAGTACGCTAATTATGCGCGGCATCGTTCGGTCAACCGCACGCAATTCGGTCTATTAGAGTCCCCTTGCACGAGCACGAACTATCGGGTCGTGCATGCAAAATCGTGCAATCTACGACCATAGTATTCGAATGTCGCCGGCTCATTACGACATACATTGCACGTGGGGAATGCGTTCGGGAGAAGTTTCAGGAGTACTATTACAATTTCCCATGTCGTTTTTCACGTTGATTCGATCGCTTAGATCGGTGCCATCAATTGTGTATGCAATCGTTATAATATATACTCATGGAGCATTTGCTTTGAACTAAAGTGTCACGTACGACATCATGGTTAATGGTGTTTATGTGTTGGCCAAGATGTATCGGGTTGCCGAAGCCCGACATGATTTGCTTCACCTGCAATGAGCCAATGTCATGGCAATGTAACGGAGTGTACGAATCACGCGAGCGTGTCTTCTTGTCAGTCGCTGGTATAAAGGGCCGTGTTTTTATGTGAATTTACAGCGAAGTTCGACCATATAAGGGTTTATGGTGCATAACGCGGAAAACATATATTAAAAACATGTAAACGTATACTATCCACCATACACTATACGCATCATTTCATTTTAAAAGGGTGTTAAAGGTGAAGCTATATAATATGTTCTTGATAATACCACACCGTAAAGAATAGTATTATAACGGATATTCAGAAAGTAAAGGTTAAAATAAATAGAAAAGTTGTTTTATCTAGTACCGGCCAAATGCGAAGTACGTTCAGTGATAAAATTCAATGGCAGCTTGGTTTAAAAATATGATGTCATGTGTGAAAATCCATCAGTTATCATTGATAAAGTCATTCAAAAAAGATCAATAAACGTTTTTATTATTGTATATACGTATACATTCAAATTAACATTGTACATCAAGATCAATATGATAATATTTACCCAGAACAGTTCTCTATGGACTATCAAAAAAATCTGCATGCGTTGGTGCTAAACAATAGATTACGTTCGAAGCATACATATATAATTATTGTATATTTAATAAGTTCTTAGACTCACTGAATTCATCGAGGTCCACAGTGACTATTATACAAATAAAAAAAGGCTGTTCTACTCCAAAATGCATAAGATATATTTTTTATTTTTGCACCTACTTATTTTAATATTGTTGGGAACAACCTCATATGTTTACTTTTATATTTTGATCTACTATTACAATGGAAAAAGTGGCACTAAAAAACTTGTTTATACATCTCAGATACTTTTTTATCAGTTCTTTGATGATTAATCTACAGTTCAGGTATATATCTAGGGTTTTCAATCGTATATCTGAATATTATTAGTCCGATTTTCAACTATATGAATATTCGTAAAATATTTGTTTATACTTAGAATGATACAATTTGTATACTTAAGCAACACATGTAGTCGTTTTCCACCGATACATATAATGTTTATCGGTGTGTCTACTATGGCCGAAATACGAAGAATTCGTTCGCTGAACGAAAAAATATGTTGGAAAGGCCCACATAAGCAAATCCGCACAAGAAACGCCTAAACAGATCCGATCTTAATGTATATAAAATTCGTTCCAATAATTATTAGCTATTGTATGTATGTATTTAAAATGTTCCATCAATTTTTCTAAATTAACTCAATAGCAGCTGCTCTTAAACCTGATGATTTAAAAGAGCTGAAATAGTAAATTAAGCCTCCCTGATCAATAATTCGCACAGCATATTTATAAAATTCCAAAGACTCAACAAATAATGATTAATTAATATATATATATTACTATCTAATAATAATTTTTGTAAAAAGTAATATTTTACAGGCAATTAATTGATTTTTAGTTTAATTAAGAAAATATCGATATAAGCCGAAAAAATGACCAAAATATTCGAATATTCAAATATTTTGTATCTGTAGTATCTGATAGTTGCAGCACTTGAGTAAAATTATACTAAAAGTAGTGTGATATATGATACAATAAAGACTGCCAAGCGAAGATCAAACAGCTGTCAGATTCTGCGCAGTAAGCTAACGCGTATGTTATGTTTTTATTTTATAACTGCAATTATTTAATACTATTTATTTTAATAACACTAAAAGCTATATTAGTATGTTTTAATGGTATAAACTAATAGTTTTAACTAAAATTTAAATACGGCCGCAAAGCATATCTTAAGACGTGAGAATTAAATATGAATTTAACTAAACTCAACATTTATATGTATAGTATTTTATAATATTATCATTTTCTTCAACTAATATGTTGCTATTTAAATTCGTAGCTTTAAAATTTGGAATATTTTTTTATCTAGTGATAAAAAAATGGGCTTTACAGATAAAATAGAACACCGTGAGAAACCTCTAAACAACTTAAGTCGAAACGCACGCAAAAGAATTAAATATCTGACATTTTTATAAGAGATAACCCATGCATGCGGATTGATCCCCAAAACGACCGTTTTTACCTGCCTTAGCTGCCAACTGCAGTTCGTGAAAAATAATTTTATTTAGGATATAAATACTGGAACGTAAGTAGCCAGGAGTAACTTCCACTCATCACTTCACCTCAGACAGTTTAAATAATAAACTAGAAATTTCGAAATATTGATTGATAAATCAATATTTCGAAATATGCAAACTTTTGTAAAATCATGGCAAAAGATCTTCGAATAAAGCTCCAAACATGAGGATGATTCATATAAATCTGAGATGAAGATTCGAAAAGCAGTAAGCTTTCTAGAAAATGATAGGTAATACGTTATTAAGACCTACACCCACCCTAATCACCCACTCGATACTACAAAACTTTCTCTTTCCTAGTGCTAAATATATTTTCTAGGAGAAACGATTTCAAGACGTAGAGATATTACGGAGGGATAAAAAATCTTTTTCTAGTAAATGAAGATTACATTGCCTACATTTATTGTATTATTTAAATTATGTTTTTTTGTATTATGCAAATCTGACGATTAAATTTTCATAAATATGTACATCTGTTTATATGTAGCTCTAAATATTATTAAAAAAAGTATTACTTCCATTTTATTACAACTTAATGTATTACAAAAATCAAAGTTTTACTTAAGAATTAAACCATTTAAACTTTAATTGTTGTTTGTATATTATAACTACTTTATACATTAAAACTTTTTTATGGTTTGTGAACATTTTAATTATAACGTTTTTAATATTTTTGTAAAATGCATGTATCTATACATTTTTTGAATAAATCAATATTCTTCTAAATTCTGTGCTTTAAAATAATTTGCTATAACAAAAGTAGTATTGGCTATATTTTTAATATAATATATTATAATATATATTTTATTATATACACCCTCACCTAGAGCATTAAAAAAATAAACACCTATTTTATTCAATAATAGAGAGCTATTGTATTAGTGTTTTGTTTTACATGCATTATACTACTGCCCTAATTTCTTCTAGAAAATTTAGTGCTGAAAGCTATTTTTTCAAAATAAACCACTATTAATTTGATATTACTGACGCCTTTGTAAAAAAAATGATTAAAATCTTTTATTGTGCAATTATTTTAATAATGTTATTGTTTAAGCTACTATTCGATTTAGTATTGTAGTTTATTAAATAATCACAATCATTATGCTGGCTATAAAGGTTAAACCTATTATGTTCAGAGAAAGCGTCTAGTATGATCTGATAAAATCTAAATCAAATCAGTCCTCAAGATAATGTCAATGAAAGTTTTTTATATTTTTAGCAATCATGTAATAAAAACCCATAAACAAAGATAACATAATAAATTATGTTAACTTTTCTATCAATTTCTAATACATATGAATGCTACTATTTTTTATTATAATGGTATCAATAATGTATTCACAGAAGAAACCAGTTTCATCATAAGACATTTACTATCATTTAAAAGTCAAATTTTTAAAGTGAAATTGTATCAAAATATTTTTTAGCTTCCTGTGTAAATGATTATATTAATAATAAAATAACGGTGCATTCAATAAAGATTTGTCACTTTGAGTTCGTGATAGTTTGCAATTAATAGTGACTGTTCTAGTTTATGGTTTTGCCACAATGGCCGGCGATTCACGTTGTATAGACAAAGCGTGAAATGCCCTATATTTTATAGAATATCTTTTTTTATAGACCGCTTCGCTATATACGACACACTTTAAAATGCTTTCCAATGATCCGATTCTATCTAAAGAATCCGAAGAGAATTACACAGAGCACAACAAACGACATAATGCCTTTAATTTCTCGGTATTATATATCTCCGCGAACGAGGTCTCAAGATTGTAGTAAACGCCGATTTTGCCGACGGTCTGGTAATTTATAAATGTTATTCATTACTACGGACAAAGGTGCAATCTAGTAGGTGGATGCTAAGGTCTCGAGGCAGAGTCTCAAGATCAGGGGCGTCGATACGCTTTCAAACACGCCGGTAACTTGGGTAATTTGCGATCTTATCTAGATTCGCAGCGTAGATCAAGTGAAGGGCTCGCTTTGTAAGATTGCACTTTATTCAATTTCTATCAAGTCAAACTGTGGCGAGAAAGCACGATAAGTGTGACAAAAGGCGGAATTGTGGTCATTTATGTGTCATAAAGGCATAAGAGAAACAGACCGTGTCTGATAAACAATAAGGAAATACGACAGGTAATAGCAAAATTATACGCTGCTCGTAAAGGACTTCGGTGAAAAATTATGTTGTTTTATGGAGTTGTTATTGTCACTTTGATGAGTCTATTTGTTCTCATAATTTCAACGAATGAATGTGACCCAAATTTATAAAAAAAATTATGTAATATGCATTTGTGTTAAATCATTTTAACTTGTATGTTTTACTGACAAATACCGTATTTTGTTATAGTTCAACTACAAATAACATCATTAAGTTGTAATATATAATATATACTCGTACCCTACTTTTATATATTATTAATAAATATCATAGCAGTTAAACTATGTAGTAAATTTACATAAGAACATAGTTTCATACATAAAACTACATTCAAATACAAGCTTATGATTCAAAGTACAGCAATAACATAAGTAATATGTTTACCGTTGCAGTGATAAATCAAGATATTTATAACATAATAAATAAATTGAGAGTTTTTATAGTATCATATAATTCTTGTTTAAAGTAAGTTTTCCCGAGAAAAAAATAAGGTTTAGTTTAGCTATTGCATTTAAATAAGAATTGTTAGTATCAATAATTGGATACGTAGACATTTCTTATTCTTAATTGCACTGCAAAATTATATATTTCTATACATTTTATTTGCTTTTTTTATTACTAAATATATTTATTAAAGAGTTATTTTACAGTAGTTTTATTATATCTATTTGGATCGTGAACATAATAAAGTATATTCTTCGCAAGCGAACCGAGAACCAAATCAATGACCTCTCTGGTTATAAAACAGCATTTATGTTATGCGCTACTGCCCTTGAAAAATGATAAATTTCAAAAATGCTTTTTGATTTTATTATTTTCTGATATTTATTTAATAAAAGTAGTTATTCTATTTAGTAAATAGTTTATCTATTTTGTAAACAAAAGTAAAAGTAAATCCCCATTTAAAATAAGCGTCAATTTTTAATTTGACCAAAATTTCATTCAGGAATTATTTACAAAAATGCAATTTTCCAGTCTTTTTTCAGTTAAACTTATCTTTCTATCCTGTCCTATAACTCTTATAAATTAAAATATTGCTATTAATAATTCTTAATTATTTATATCAAATTATCAAAATCCTATGAACATATTTAAATTAAATAAATTTAATATAATATAATATTTGATACCCAAATTATTGCACTTAATTTATAAATAATAAATGGATAATGTATAATTACAATATTTAACATTCTGTTATAAAAACTACAAATACATAATAGCTCGTTTCAAAGCAGTGCAAAAAAAATTTGCACCTCTTCCCAAAAAAATAATACTGATCTTGTTATATGTATAAAAAATGGGATATAAATAAGAAATTCTAATTATTGCTTGTTGTGTGGATAAAATTAAACTTAATGTGAATAAGGATTTTCCGACAAATTTGCTGATTTAAGCCTTGTATAGAAATATGACACAACAATCAGATTTCTGTTTTGTTATATGTATAAAAATGGGACATAAATATAAAATTCTAGTTTTAGCTTTTTGTGTGGAAAAAAAATTGTTGTGTATAATATAACACAACAATTTAGATTTCTGTTACTAAAATATACAGGTAGATTTCTAAGCTTTATATACATATATAGTATAGGGCACTTCAGGAAAATTTGAGAACAGAAGAAATTTTGCACTGTACCAAAAAAGGTTTTGACAATACAGTGGCAGCGTGAACTCAAACAAGATTAAATAAATAACTTCATTCACTTGAATAATTTGAGATTGCACTTCTTTATATTTCACAGCCATATACACTGAGGTCTGAAATATTCAACAGAAAAGTTGTCAGTCTGCAATTTGTCCAAAATTTTTTGTGCTAGTATTTTTTCAGTATACTGTTTTAATTCGATAAAATCAATGAACCTTTTCTCCGGTACGCGACAATTGGGCGACGGACAAATGGGCGATTCCGATCAATTGGGCGACGGTCAATTGGGCGATGGTTATTTGGGCGACGGTCATATGGGCGACAGAAAAAACTTGCACGCTTTGCTTTATTGTAAATATTAATAAAATATACATTAAAACGAAAAAGTATATTAAATGCTAAAAACAATTTTATTTTCAAATTATTAACTCATATTATAATTATATGCAATACCATGTAAATATTCTATATTTTTTCTATTGTACCTCAAAACTTTTACAAAAATTCTTTGGTCTATTCTTTTTATAAAGATATCCATTCCAAACATATTTTTCCTTGTCTTTTTGACTTAATATGCCTGAATTATCCATTTATGAAGAATATAAACTGTGGTAACTCAAATTAGTCGTTCTCAACAATGATCTATAAAAACCAATTATCTATAAATAGCACATAAAATATAACCCACATGTGAATAAAAATACACATACTTATTTTCTTGCTGTACTGAATTTTTTACCAAAAACACAATGACACTGTGACAAAGTGTTTTAAAACCACGACAAAAATAATTTTCAAAGACGCAATGAAACTTTTTGCGAACATTTTCAGTCAAAATTCAAAAGTATACCGAGCGCTAGTTATGGGTTTTTATATTTATATATAACTACCCTATCTAGTTTTAAATAGATAACTGTAAAATATGCGATTTTTGTGAATTCGCAAAGTTTATTCTCACACTAATTTCCAAGGCGCAAAACATAAAAAAAATTCGCGTTAAGGGCAAAACCCACGATAAACATTTATCAGCGCTAGTTCTAGGTTATTATATTTATATATAACTACCCTATTCGGTTTAAAATAGATAACGGTAAAATATGCGATTTTTGGAAATTCCAAAAGATTGTTCTCACAGTAATTAATAAGTCTCAAAACATAAAAAAATCGCGTAAAGGGCAAAATCCACGATAAACACTTATCAGCGTTAGTTCTGTGTTATTATATTTATTTATAACTATCCTATCTAATTTAAAATAGATAACTGTAAAATATGCGATTTTTGGAAATTCCAAAGGTTTGTTCTCAGAGTAGTTTCCAAGGCTCAAAACATAAAAAAATTCGCGTAAGGGCCCACTATAAACATTTATCAGGTAGTATACTTATAAGCCGTGTGTTTTAAGTGTTTTATGATATCGGGTAACTCTCTTAAATTCTTGAATAAAAAAAATCACTGTTTAAGTGATATTTTATGATTAAATAAGCACAAATGATAAGTAAATATATACATACTTTATCTTATGTAGGTATATTATATTTTGTTTAGACCAAATAATGTTTTCATCTTTTAATTCTATTCTAAAAAATATTACTTATATTTTCGTATGTACGTATATATATAATATACATATATATATTTTTTAATATGTATTAAATTATGTTAATTATTTAATTAATTATAAGATCATGATTTGCATCACATTTATTTGTAATGCATTATTATTCTATCGCCCAAAAGACCGTCGCCCAAAAGACCATCGCCCATTTGTCCGTCGCCCATTTTGAATCGCCCATTTGACCGTCGCCCAATCGCCGTCGCCCAATTGACCGTGTCCCCTTTTCTCGATGAAAAAATTATCATGTTCTGTAATTTGAGTAATTTTCGCTCTGCACTCTGTAGTATAATCGAAAAAAATGAAAAACTACTTTGCCTCATAAATTACATTAAAAATAATTTTCCTTACTCACTGACAAATAGAGTTATCACTTAATTTTATATATTATAACAGTATGATTTTTTATCTAGGCGTTTTACAGCTTCAAAATGCGTGTTTCTGGGTAATTAATTATTAAATTACTATTTTTAGTTCAATATAAAATAGCGCTTACTATTACCTACAATAAGAAATTGTAGCATTTGTTTAAAACTTATATTAAAAGTTCAAATTTATAATGATGATTTTGGTACCCGGTTCTGGCTCATTTTATTTGTAGATATAAAAAAATACTTTAAAATTTAAATCTATACACTCTGGCGAAAAAAATGCAAAATTGTTGTACAGTGTAATTTGAGTCGACAATCATTTTATTCACGTTATATAATTTATTCTACACTTCAAGGACAAATCAATTTATTTGACATTAAAAGAAGACAAAGCATAGCTTATTTGTCGCAAACTTTAACGACACAGTGCCTCAAATTTTCAGTTAACAAATTACAGGGTTCAACCATCATACCGCAATTATTTTTACATTACAAAAACTAATGTATGATGCGAGTTTCAATGCAAAAAACAATTAATTACGATTTTTTATCATCAAAAGATGAAAGTTGCACTTGACATTATGTGAAGTTCTGTGTTATTGATTTTTTTATAATTTAGAATGTATGAAAAAAAAAATAACAAACGAGTCTGGCAAATAATTTCTCACAATCAATCAGATCTTGATCTTTGACTTTCAAGCGTTCCGTAAATAACTGCAATGTCGTTCGACCTATTTATTTTTACTAATGATTTTTTTTATATATCTACAATCTGATTGGATGCATAAATTAAATAAAAAACATGTTTTTTACTGAGATTGTACGAGTTTTTTACTCTGTTTTAACAATTGAAACACTTCCTACAACAGAATATGTCATTGTTTCTAAAGTATGCGATGACAATGACCGATTGTCGAGATTTTCCCGAACGGAAATATCAGTGGCTCTTAAATTGTTTCATTTTATTATCTCAGATTGTAATGGAGGAGTTATTACGCCACATCAAGCATCATAATCTTAATGATATGAACATTATTTTTGCACGCCTTTGAAAATTCGCTTGAAGCAATAGAATATTTAAATATTTTATAACTTAAATAATGAGTTTCACTACTTAATTAAATTTAATAGCGCATTACAACAGTATATATGAATAATGATGGTATTGTGTTCTTTTCGTTCGTATCTATGCTTAAGGTACAAGAATACCTTATAATACGTTTCAAATTGACCACTTGTACTTATTTATTAAATTATATATTATCTAAGAGAAGGTTTAAGGTTTTGCGTTAATAGACCTTTTGTTAAAATAAATCCTTGAAACGTTTTCCATGCTAACAACATAAATTTTGTTAACAACCGACAAAACAATCGTACATTTAGCAACGTTCGTTCGCATCTAAGAGGTGCGTACATTTTTAATTAATTCACACTATTTACCTGATGATATCTGATTCGACGTCAATCCGTCCACTTGTAGTTTTACTTGCATTTGAGTCAGTTTTGTGTTTAGATCTCTGGTGTGCAGAAACAGGAACAATGTAGATGATATCGCCATCAAAGCGATAAGTTCACTCGTTCTAAAAAATAAAATAATAATATTAGAAAGATACATTAATGTCTAAATACAAAAAAAAATGTATTAACATTTGTAGCATATAATAGAATATTTATTATATGCTGATGATCTGAAAGTATTTTAGAGTATTCGCATAAATTCAGATTTGTCTGAACTCGTGGCTAATCGACTCTCGTCTCGAATCGTATGATTGTCTCATTTTGAGTAATGTGATAGTCTGCCAATGCGGCAATTATCAAATCATCTTTGGTACTCTTGATTCAAGACAACTCTAACAAAAAGCAGATGCGGATATTAGTAGGCTAATTGCATCGCATGATTATTCAATCAACGAAATATGTTCATGTCTTGAAGTGAAACTTTTGATATTGTCAATGCAAAGTTTAGCGGTTTTTACGCAGGGAGACGCATCTTTTACGCACAAACGGGTAGTTTTTATGGTGCTTACGATCAGATATGCTATTTAAATTACGCAATTGTTGTATTGAGAAGTGCCTTTTGTTAACGAGTTTGTAATAATATTAATGGTCGTTTGAATGACCTCATCGATAACGGTGGAGCTGGTTCGACCTCTCACAGATCATACTGATCCTTAAATTGTTTTTTCGAATGATTGAAATTTCCATTACGGTAGTGATAGTATCTACAACTGCATGTTAATTACAATTCTTTTTTTAATATTGTTGCGGTTTACTGTTATTGAAATACCAGAATTGAAAAAGTACATATAATGTGGCAATAGGTAGCCATTTAGATTTAAAATGTATTTTATCTAAGTGACAGAAAGACCCGTAATATGTATGTAGGTCATAAATCAATGATGGTAAGGTCGCGGTTTTCATACGGGTACTAGTCTGTAAGTTTTAAATATTGCACGTCGAAACTGGTTAAACTACTTTCTTCTTCGGGGATATCGACAATCCCTTTTTTATGTACGTGTGTACCCGGTACATACAGTGAAAAAATAAACCGGATAATTATATCATAAAATCGAAGATGGCTCGCCGAATGCGTGGACGTAACGAATTTGCACTTTCACCGTAATTCGGTAGCCATCCAACCGTCGGGCATTTTTGTAGGTTCCGTCTTGTCTTGAATTACATACATATTATATATAACCGAAAACTAGTTGATAAGTTGCGTGTTTTGCGTGTTCTGCATATACATATTATTATGCGAATTGCTCGTGTCAACAAAGTATCACGTGACGACACGTTTTCTCAAATGGTCATGATCATGACTTTAACGCGGTGTCAAGTAGCGAATTGCAGTTTCTAATACACTAACACTCGATTAACTGACGATACTATATTTTTTTAAATATAGCATTATATGAATGAACGTTGTTAAATGTATTTTATTTATTGTATTATGTGATGCGCTAGAGTTGCTTTTTATAATACTGGTTTAATTCATTAATAGTATGTTTATAACAAAAAAACACATCGTGTTTGCAGTTATCAGCATCTCAATGTTGATAATAAATTAATTTGCATGGTAACCTCAATGATCGAAGAAAATAACTTTCTTCGACGTAAACGTCACGTCTAAAATTTTAAAGAGCTATATACATATGTATAATATGTACGTGCTAGAATTTTTATAAGGTGAGAATATTCTCTAAAATATTACATACTTCTATATTTTTGCGCTACTTTAAAATGCACTGATATTTAATAACTATACGGTAGTTATAAGATGAACCCTTATGAAATATTTTACAGTCATATGTATGTATTTGTCTGATAAATTAAATAATAAAGAAATAAATAAAGACTCCATAAAATAGTAATTCAAAATAATTTACTCAAGTAAAAATTAAATATGCTGTAATAACGCACGCAATTTTATTTTATCTTACGTTGTAAAATTAAGCTATTACATATTTTTTCACAGTACGCCAATAATCTCCTACACGTATCATTACATAATGGTGAAGTATTAACTAAATGCTTCTTGACACTAAAAACATACATTATACTCCTGCATGGGGTTTCACGAATACGCCATTAATAAATAGCGAACACGCAATTCTGCCGAATTATTATGCAGATCTACTATTAAAAAATGTATGTCAATATCAAGCGCAATATTAACCCAATAATCTATCAAGAACCGTTGCTGTTTCCGATCACGCGTTTGCCAAATTTACTTAACAGCGCACTTGAATGTGAAAATATTGTGTACCAACTGATTCGTCGCACATATCATCAAGAAATTTGACCGACAAAAACGTTTGTCATGTAAATGCCATAAAAACTCGACTTGTGAACTTGTGCCACTTTTTAAATGTGACTCACAACCGTTCTGACTCGAGACACTTTAGGGTTATGAAAACTTGGTTTGTATAAGATAAATGTATATCTAGGAATCCCTATTAGGACACTGAAACCGCTTCTCGACCGGTTACCCAAATGTGGGTGAACAGCATCTTCCAACAGAGAACTTTTCTTCTTTGACTGTTAAGACACACGGAACCCGGTTAAATTACTTTCATATACAATAATGCTAAATGACGACGCTTAGTTTAAATTAAATTTTCCATTTAAGTGATACCACCAGGTCGTTATTTATTTATGGTTTACAAATCAAACTACATAGTTTCATATTTAAAATAAACATATAATAGCTCACTAAATTCAATTTTAATTTATTACTTCCATACTATATTATTAAAAATATGTAATAATATATATACTAATAACATTAAATATGTCAGATCATAAAAACCGCATAATTATATGTACCAATAATATGAAATATGTATGTAAAGTCATAAAAAAACACACCTGAAAAGTGTGTACAGTAAAATAAATTAAGATGTACTAGTGTTATTAAATGATTAAAATGCTCGACAAATAATAAAAGCTAAATAAATATATTTAACTAATATTTAGAGCAGCCAATTGCTGGTTATTCTTGTAACACTGTTTATGTTTATTCTGCACATTATATGAAAACAATTCTTAATGATAAACGATTGCCAAATCATAAGCAGTTTATTTTAAAACATTTGCTACCTGAATTCAAAAACTTTTAGAAGCATTGATATAAGTGAATTTATATTACTATAAATGTATATCGTTAAAAAGGACAAGAAAAATAATGGATAAGTGGTATAAGTAAATCCTATGTAGAGCTAATTGTTTTTTATGTGAGATATGTATCAATGATTATTATATAATTATAATTTTGATCGATTCTCACTGATTAAATTTTTATAGCTTTTCCTAATCTTACAAATGATTTAAAAAAACCAATCAGCTCACATATAAAACATACATTTATGTATTAACAAATAAAGGTCAGTTTCTTAATTTACCAGTCGGTAACTTTTTATTATTATTGGTATATGATAAGTTAATAATAACCGGTAACTATTAAACAAACGGTCAGTAATCCATTAACATTAAATCTATAATTGATAATTTAATTTATCAGTAAAACCTCATCATTTTATTACACTATTAAAACGCCTATTTCTATTTTACAAATATTACCTTCATATAAACTTTATCCAATATTATAAAATAATAATATTTCGTTAGTTTCAACTAAGATTTTTGATGAATTATAAATAATGGTAGTTCATTTAAAAACCAGATTAAAATATTTATTAAAACTACTGACCGTTTACTAAAATTACTAACAGAAAACAAGCAAAATTGCTGACTCAATAAATTGTGATTAGTATTAATGAAACATATCGGGAATTAAATTACTACATTTCATAGTAATAAAAAAAAGTTTCATAGAGCATATTCATTTATTTATCGTAAATCTTATGTTGCAACATAATAAGCGTTAGCCCAATGTATTACAACAGATTAAAAAATCAACAACTACTGAAGAAGTATTGAATTTCCAAATATTCGTTTTTTTCAACAATTAGAAGTGAAAATTGAGGATAAATACAAATTGAGTATGAATACAGATTTATATATGCACGTTATAAAAAAATATCAAGACTATGTATTTCTATTCTTAAAGTAATAGAGAAATTTAATACCATTTTTATTATTGCAAAAAGACTATGCTCAAAAAATAGTACTATATTTACTTTAATTAAACTTAAAATCAAACATTATTTGTATTGATTGAAAAGATATAAAAATCAGGACATATTTCTAAAATCATATTTTATGCGAAATATTTTAATTAGGCATTAAAAATTATTAAAAACATTTACTCATAATATTAACCTGATAATTACTCGTGTGTTCTATGCTGTTCAGTGTTGCCATATAGTGAATTTCCAGTCAAAAGCAATAAAATCGTGCCATCGTGGTGAAAACGCTCGATAAGCAAGCGTTTATATTAAGACTTTTTAAGAGAATCGAATAAAACAAATCTAAACTGAATTTGGACCAATAAAAGAGCGCAAAAAACAATTATTCCTTCTCAGAAGTCAAAAATGAACGTCAAAAGCAATAAAATCGTGCCATCGCCGTCGCAGCGGGAACGGGAAAATTCGATTTGAATACATTTTAACCAATATTAATTGAACGTACACCTGAAATACATCAGTATATAGGTACATCTCAAACAACTGAGTTTAGTTCAGATTCATTATTTAAAGTCAGTTTTTACTTTTTTTTAAATATATTATTGCTATGATTTTTTACAAAGTCGGGCTTCTCAAGAGAACAGGCCCCGGGAATTTATCCCCTCTCCCCCCCCCCCTCTCGGAAGGCCTGACATACGTAAATGTAGTTTTTTAAGTAAAACAACTATACTATTAATTTCAAATTTATTACAATATTTATATTACTAGTTATTTAAATATTGACTATATTTAATAGTTATTTTTAAAATTATATTTGTAACATTAAAGTCATATCTAAATCAGTACATCATTAATGATTCGAAAATAAGTTGTACCAAATTTATTGATATCTCAATACTAAAAAATATAAGATTTATACCATAAAAATAAACGAATCAAATGATGCGGTTAATAATATTGATAACTGCGAATCAAGTTACAGTTAAACTTTATACGTAATATCATTGTTCAAAATCGCAAGAAAATCTATATGAACTGTTTTTACGCATAATATATTCACTTAGATATAATTCAACGCCGTTTATGTTGCGAATAGTTAACAGTTAAACGGATTTTACTTTGAATGGAATTTCTTAGATCTCAGATCGCTGCGAACCAACCAACGACCACCGCTATTCTGAGGTCAATTTTGAGGTTTTTCTTTAAGAAATGACGGTCAAACGAAACCGCTGCAACGGATTCAAGACGAAAGCGAATTTTCTCCCAAGGCCGATATTTTATTTTTTGGTGCCGCTCATCCCGTTAAGCCTCACGACCCGATTTTCCCATCATTCCGATTGTAACGAAATACAAATTCAATGGCTAATATATTCTTCAGTAGTATTTTCACCGACGATTGTTTCCCTTTTGTGTGTATTATAAAAATGTTCTAAAAACACTACTCGAAACATTCACGCTCCATTCAAGTTCTCAAATACGCTTAATTGGTGGTAATAAAGCTTTATAGTTCTAATTAATACTCGTTGTGTAACTATTTTACAACAATATGTATGTAACATCATTTGTGACACATTCCACAGTTTAAATTAAATGTAAATATATAGAATATGTGAAAACACATTCTGGCATTGTTTACCCTTCTTATTACGACTATGTATATCAAACATTAAATAATCTTTTATACATTTTAGTATGTCAGTGCTTTTAATTGTAATGTCTAACCTACTTTGTGGTCTTTCAAGTGTCTGCTCCTAATATATAACAAAACCGTATCACACGATAGGTGCTATAAATTCAACATATATAATAAAACCTATTTAAAACTCGGAGGAAGTGGATATAATTAGGCAATATATTATGTGTCACACTTTGTGGGACGTTATTTATGCTCGTTCGTAATTGATATCACTATGCATTTATACATTTCATTATGCAACTTATAATGTATCTAAAAAACATGGGTGAAAATAAGTGTGCTAGCAATTTACTAAAAGAACGTTTGCGAAATATGTAAAGCTACTATTTTTATGTTCAATATATGGATTTTTTGTAGGTTTAGAAGCAACTGTATTAAATAGATTATTGTCTAATCAAAAATAAACTTTATCCCTGACCTAGTCTAACCGTATAACGCAAGCTTTCAGTTCGTAATTAAAAATGTTCTATCAAAGAATCTCAATTTTAAAGATGTTTTCTTTCTTTAAGTACATTATCCGTTATGACACTTAAATATAACATTGTACAGTAGCGCGATAAACCAATAGTATAAATCGGTGACTAATATCTGAAAGACTTGGGCTTGAATATTATTTTTTTAATATCTGGCAGATCAGAATTACTGATTATTGTATAATTAAAATTTTAACTCCAATCGATCATCACACATTAAGTTTTCCTAAACAAAGTATGAATAATTAAAATTGAATTGCCATCTACATATTTTAGGTTTGCACTATAACTGTTTTTTTATTTATTTTAATGCTTAATTGTATAATGTCCATCATGGTGTATTGGGACAACCTATCAAGATATAATGGTCAGTTTGGTGGTCACTGTGAAAATATTGCCTATCTCATGGGAAATTGTATATACATATACAAAAATGACTAAGAAAACAAATAGCAAGAAAGTTGAGTTAAAATTAAGGTTCGTATTGGACAAAGGACAATAGTTTGCAATACACTGAATTAATCTATGTATACTCACTAAAATAGCCATTTCCTATGTATGCACATTTTATGAAATTACATTATTATATGTATATAAAATACATTTTTAGTTTTTAATGAAGCTAATCATACTCAAATTAAATTGATAAAATCTGACATGATCCTTGAAATTTTCCATAAATTATTTATAAAACGTATTATATTAAAAGTGGATGTATACATATACATAATTTCACATCGAATTGATATGATAGAATCAAATAATACATCATGATTAACACCGATCTATCATTTTCACTTTTCAACTCATCTCACTTTGGTGCAATTCAATTTAACTGGAACGAGATCGATCATGATCGATAGATTACGGTTAGTGGCAATCGTGAGTTTGGTCAAAATTATGAAATGAATTTTTCATGATTTCCTATGATGAAACGGCCATCGATATCCTTCGAATATCACTTACGAACAATCAAAAGTATGTGATATAAATGGAGCAAATCGTGATTTCATCAGACACAATAAATACACGTTGAATTCTGCCGCTTTAGTGTATGCGCATAATAACGGTAACAAAATTAACACTCTTGATTGTCAAATGATACAATCTTTTTAAAGCTCCCACGGTTTATTATATACATAAGTATTATATAAACACTCGGATAAAATACGAAATAATAATAATTTTAAATCTTTACTGAATTCACGCGATGCTTTATGGTGGTTGAAAAAATGTGCGAATTTTAAAACTGTGCAAAGAGATTGCATCTTCTCGATAAATCTGCAAGAAATGTTATGTATAATTGCTTAAGCCGTCGCTTCTGTTTCCGAATGCGCTTATTTTAAAATGAAACACTCTCCATTAAATTATCTACTCTGTAAATCGTATCGCTTTGTATGAACGGTGTATATAATAATACATGTGAATAAAGGAAATATATTTAATTATAATAATAAAAATAAAAATTGACTTTGATCGATTGATTTCCAAGCCACCGGTAATGCATTTTGTTATTTCAAACAATGAAAAATAAGCATTCAAATATAAAACAAGATGGCCGACATTAACGTGACGACAGTTTCAATAATTTTGTTACGCGACAATAAGTTTCATTAATTTGTCATGTGCGTTGTTCGATTTAACTGAATATAAATAATCAAATTGAAAATTAACTAGATATGTTATAACTATGAAATTGAAATAAATAAAGGATTTTTAAGGATTATAAAAATACATTGATTAAACTTAAAATTTTGAATTCCCGTCGATGGGCTCCAAGGCCGAAAAGTAATTTTTTTTATAGTAAAAGATATAAATTTAAATTTATGGTAAAATTATGTTATATGTAAAATACATTTTATTTATATCACACGGTAATACAGAAATCATTTTTTTTATATTAATATAGTTAATTAAACAAAAAACATTATTTCAAGAAAACGGGTCCTAAAACACCAAAAATAGACTAAAATACAATTAATGACTTATAATCGCTCATATTGCATCAACTATAAATAATCGATTGCGTTGCGAAGTTGAGGGCCCGGTATACGCACACTTACTAGCTACGGTACCTCATGATAGTGAGGTACCGACAGCTAGTATTTATAATGGTGTTAATTTCTCATTATGTAGTCTCAGCGATACATTAACAGAATCACCACTAAAATAAACTATATATTTGTAATTTTGTAAAATTTTATATTATAAAGATTTAAAAACACAAATATCTTAAGTGGATTGCCTAATAATATATTATAATAAAATGAGTTTTAGAAACGAATATCATAAAAAATAAATATTTATATTATTAAAAAAACTATCCTGCTACACATTTTAACTTAATCTAACCAATTTAAGTGATTATCCTAATATTTTTAGAATACTAGAAAAACTATATGAATTATAATTACTCACTAATTTAAATCTGCAACTAATATGGCCGTGCAAATTAAAATTAATTTACAAGTGGCGTTTTCTAGTTTTAAACTTTAAGTTCGTTATTAAAAAAAAAAGTTTTAATGAACCTCAAATTAAAAAGAGGTGTAAATATTAACTTTAATATTTAAACAAATCAGTAAATGTCATATTATGCAATTCATAATTTATTTTTGATAACATTATTTATGTTTGTGACTCTTAAATAAATTTGCAAATGAAACTTATTATTTTTCGTTAATATATAAGTACCTAACACAAATGACTTCAATAAAGAATATCACTTCCGTCACTCAAAAACGTCGTTTCAATGTATTATGCAACGCGTTCATTTTCCCAATTGATATGATAATGTAGAAATAATAAGCTGACCGTTATACAATTGACTTTTAAATTCCCTGGATTTAAAAAGTAACAATCATATGTAATATGTAATAATAATTATATATTTTAAGCTTTATACAATTACAAAATTAAATGTATGAAACTCGTGCAATATTTTATAGTGGATGTAAAAATGTGCGAATTTTATGATCATAAAAAATTGCACCTTCTCGAAAATCTGCTAAAAATATTTTTAATTATGTGAATTTCGTAATATGTAAATCTGACAAAATAATAATGTAAAGTATGTCAGCTAAATAACAATAATAATAATAATTTTACGGTTACAATTACAATTAGATTTTTTTCAAAAGCAGAAAAAAATAAAGAGTTTACTTATTATGATACTTTAGATAATAAATAATTTTCTAAATAGCATATAACCAACTTTAAAAATCGATTTTCAAATAACTGTATCTACAGAAAAAAAATTTTAATTTTTAACAGAAAAAAACTTTAAAAAAATTTTTATGCCATTTTCTATTCATATTATTAGAAATATATAAAAATTATAATAAACTAAGATTACTAGAAGCAATAAAAAATATACTAATATTGATTATTTAAGCTTGCTATGATTCTAGATACAAACTTAACTGAAATTATAAATTACTCTCTCACTGACGACTCAGCTTTTTGTATATTGTTTTAATGGCAGCTTGCCTTAAATAACGAAAATTTAGTCCTCAGGTCTTATTTATTTATTTATTTTTTTTAAATCATATTTAAATGAAAATTAAAACATTTTTAATCTGTATCTAAAAATAAAGCAGTAAAATGAATATGGCAAATGTCTAATAACTTTTATTGTAATTAAATTTATTTCGGTAAAGAAATAACTTTTACCTATAAATTCTAGTATTTAAATTCAGATATGGTGTATAAATGTAATGTCTCTGTTATTAAATATATAGAGGTTATAAATATCTGAATGTGAACAACATCAAAACAACAATTTCAGGTATTCTAGCAGATCTTAAATAAATTGAATGTTATATTAAATCATAATAGCAAGAATATTTAACTCTTTCATTGACGGTAGAATACACCGTGCATCTATTCTAACGTTTTGCAAAATCGAATTGCCGCTAATATGAATTTACCGTATTTTTCTTATTCCATAAATTGTATAACGTACATTACCTAGATTGGAATAATTTAGACACGTTTCATCCTCGTTCATATTGCACGTGAATACAACACAAACACACGCCATCATCTCTCTGCTATATTGCGCAATACAAAACTGCATTGTACACACACTGTTAAATGCAGATCGGAGGCAGTAAAAGTCGCATTACATTCGCCGTGAGAACATATTGTCCGTATCGACACCGTATGCGACTGTATGTAAATAT
This sequence comes from Plectrocnemia conspersa, assembly GCF_051122295.1. Classification (NCBI taxonomy): domain Eukaryota; kingdom Metazoa; phylum Arthropoda; class Insecta; order Trichoptera; family Polycentropodidae; genus Plectrocnemia; species Plectrocnemia conspersa. The sequence continues at coordinate 13,743,545 of NW_028277166.1, read as the reverse complement.
ATATGATTTATATTATGTAACGTTCGTTATTTTTTATCGTTAAACGGATTGACACTGTTACCACAGAGGCCGTAACGGCGTCCGTTACGTTTGTTTTCTTTTCGCGTTTTTCAGCTTTCTCATCTTTATTCTGAGACAAGGGAAAATTTAAGCCGCGCGTGAGATAAATCAGTCTATGCACGCTCTTGCAATTTGTAATTTGATTGAGATGATTGTCGGATAAGGAGCATCCGGATTGTGCAATGGAATGGGAAGTAGCATCTGCACTTCCCAAATCTTCGGTTCATTCATGTGGTGCAAATGAATAAACTCTACCGTTTTGTTGTTGATATCTAAGATGGTAAACTTATAATTGCGTGACTAATGACATCCTGAAAATATAGTATTTTACTTTAATCTTATATGACAAATAGCTAAAGCGTTTTATTAACGGATTAATTTTAAAACACCTCTTTATTTATTGCTTAATATAGTCACTAAGAACTTTAAATAGATGAGCTAATGACAAATTTATTAGGTGTATTGATTGTCTATTGATAAGACTATAATTTAATTTAATTAGGAACACTAAATTTTCAAAAATATATTTAAAGGAAGCCTCCAGTGCGAGATTTACTATGTGTTATTTTTCTTATTTATTCCTCAAGTGCTTATTTGTTGAGAAAAAGAAGGAAATATATATTATAAAAATTGCATATTGCACTTCTGGCTGACGTACTTCATATAAAATTAAAATCATATATGAAAGACTTGCTTATAAATAGTAAATATTAAAACTACTGATTATATAAAGTAACTATAGCATATTTAATTATTATATTATATTTATAACATACGGCTTCAAATTACCAAACCAATCTTATATCATATGTCACATAAAAAGTCAATCCATTGAATCTTACGAGACATTTTGGAGAAGCTGTTCAAATGACATTGGTGCATTTCTGCAATAAATTTACGCAATGAATATGGCATCTAGATGACTTCAATAAACTGGTTGTTAAATGTTAAATAAAACATTGTCTACCTATACACATAATATATATGATATATAAATAGCATATACACGTATGCAAAAAGTTAACTATTAGAATATCAAGAAAACAATAACTAAAAAATTTATTATTGTCAAGAAAAATTAATCATACTCCAGAAAAACCATTATTTAACATGAAAAATAAATATTGTTTTTTATTGTTTAGCATATGATTTTGCTATAGTAAATTCTTACAAAATATAAATCTAATGTTTATCTTACTAGCTTTAATTATGTTTTTCTCTACCGTATATAATGAAAGTTATAATTTTTAACAACAAAGAGAGTTTATGATTTAACGTTAAATTTTTTTCAATATGAAAAATACATTTGACACAGTTTTTTAATCGTAAATATAGTGAATTTTATTGTATTTGCAATTTATTTTCACTATTGGAAAGTGATAAAACAGCGCAAATTTAATAATAGAGATAAAAATTCTTCGGTTTAAATTCTATGAAATTATATGAAAGTCATAAAAAGTATATCGTGTATATTTTAATCGTCACGCAAAATAATTGTATATCAGTGACCATTCCATAACTAATATTAAATGTATATGAATGTTAACTATATCAATATAAATTTATATTGCATATAATGCAAAAAAACACAAATATGGATAACATATACTATAATAAAACTATATTTTTATAAGTTCAATGCACTGTATAATTGAACGAGATTGTTAAAAATCAACGGATAGTATTTTAAATAAATTAAGACCGATGGTATGGTGCTTTATATATTATATAAGCTAATTAATACACGCTTAATTTATTCAATTAAAATTTACATTAGTACTTTAGTTATAATATTTCACATAATTAAAATTTTAATTAGTACTTTAGTTATAATATTGCTTTAATAAACGAATCAATTTTATTAAATAGTTCATTATATGTTTTATTAACTTTGTTCATTTTTAATTTATTGTATTAAGACATTTTAAAAATATTCTGCCTATAACTAATTGTTCAATTTAAATTAAAAATATTATTTATATTTAAGTATATATGTATACATATAAAACTTTTTCCTTACTATACAATTTTAATTGAATAACTACATTTACAATATTTGCAAATGTATTCAAAGATAAAAAGTGTGAAAATATTAAAGATAAAATAGATTTGCAATATCTGAAATTTTTACCTCAAAACTTGTTTGAAATAATAAGGTTTCACCATAATAAAAATGTGACCAAATACATATATTTTTACATACATATGTAGTTAATATGTATCTTAATATTCTTAATAGTCCTATTTTTTTTAAATCTTTCTAATTATATTATATATTCAATATTATTTTAAAATTTAAATTTATTACAAATTTACATATTTAATAATTACTAATAAATATGATGATTAGTTTAACAGAACAGTAAAAATATATTGATAGATTATACAAGTATATTAAATCTAATTTGATCGCAAATTATAATAAAATAAAAACATATATTCATTCTAAAAAAATCATTATATTATGATTTATGCTTTCTCTATTTAAATTAATAGTTTTAGTTAAGGTTAAAACGTTTTATGTGTTTTAAAGTCTATGAATATAACGGTGATAGTATGATAAAATTACTGAAAAAAATATTAGCAACCATTTTTTTTTATTAAGTAATAATATTAATTAAATCATTGTTTATAAATACTTTTTTTCTATTTTCTGTGTCAATGCAATTTGTTGTTAACAAGGATGGAAAATATTTTAATTTACAAAATTTAAAAGATTTTTTTTTCAAATGGCTTTGATAGAATTTTACGGAGTAGATATTGTATGAAAATTCCACTTCAATCGCGTAATTTTATTAAATCCCATTTGTTTCTACAAAGTATGTTTCTGTCATACTTATTGTAACAAGCAGTGAAGTTTTCTATAAAACTGCAATCGAAACTATCTCTGATATTAACTCTGAACGTTTGAATGTTTAACATTAATCAAACTTGACATATCTAACGTAAAGATCTGGATAAAAGCAATATTGATAGCAAAACTTTTTTTTATTTTATTATGTAAAAAAAAATCAAATATAGGATAAAAACAAAAATTATAAGAATAATGTAACCGGAAAATTGAGAACAGTTTATTCGGATGCTTTTATTGACTGATTACAGAAAATGTAATACATGCATTAAATAAGTAAGATTACTTTGAATAAATACCAAACCTTTTTGGTGTTACATATACAACCTCGGCGATTAAACTGTGATATAATTTTAAATGTGAAACGTTAAATGTTAAAGAATATTTATAATCTTATTCAGTTATGATAAAGAACAAATATAATTGTATTGGATTTACAAGGATTAAATCAGACCAACGTGGGTGAATAAATTAATTATTTACTTCCCTGTCTAAAATACATTTGAATGTTTCAGTAATTGTGGTATATATAACTAAACCAGGAACTAAAATAAAACAAATTACAACTGTCCAGAAAGACGGAATACTGCCTAGCGATAAACTCAGAAACAGCTTGAAGGCGTCTTCAGAACTGGTCGGTGAAATGTCCATAAGCGGTGGGCCATCTATTTCATCACAAATGCTGAGCAAAAGGGTCAAGGAAGTGCGACTCAGAGGTTGTAAATCTCTACATAAAACGTAGCCTTCAGAAAAATAAAAGAGAAAGCTGAAATGGGCTCGGCAGCACTAAAACTTAAAAAATAAATGTGCATCGAGTTAATAAAGCTTTAATCGCAACAAATGTGTGTTTAAATTGGCCAGATGTAACGCCTTGGACAATCAGACAGTGCTTCTCTCCATAAGTAACTACATCATTTAGTCAAGCTTTCACTTGAGTACAATGTTCTCACTGTGGCTATGTCCGACCTCCTACCTGAGCTGTCGGGTGTTTGAAACCGTCACGAAATAATTAGATGTTTTAAATCAGCCCATGTTCATGTTCGTAGTAAATAACTATAGTTTTTATTTATTTCACGAAGGGTGTTTAAAGTTGATAAAATATTTACGTATCCTTTTATTTGTACAAATTTAACATGAAATACAAAGCGACACAGACCAATTCGGAATTTTTCGAGGGTGCTTTTAATCAGAGAATTGTTAATTTAAGATATAATTTACTAGCGACCTCAATTTACTGATGATATTTTTTATTAAGAAATACTGTTAAATACAATTCACAAGTTCGAGTACTCACAACATACTTAGAGGCTTCCTAAAACCACAAAAATATGAAAAAATATCGAATGGGTACCGCATGAACTGATAAAAACCGTCTGATTTTTATTAATAGAAAAAAATATCATCTGCGATAAGAAATAGATTCTCTATGATAACCAGAATAGATAAGGATAATAGTTAGATATACTCCAGAACATGTACCGTAAGTTTGAACTCAATAAAAATTAAGCTGACAGTATAGTGGTATTCTGGGAGAAGTATTAATCGATCGTTTCTGAAATCAGACGAAACTATTTCAACAGAATCATATTGTATAGGAATTAAATTAAATAAGACATTCGATGCTAGCAAACAGATTTGAAGCGATATTTTTTCAAGATAACGTAAGATCCGACATGATGCAAAATAAAACAAATCAAGATTAAAACTTTTGCCTCATCACTTATATTTACAGATTATCATATTTTTAAACAATTAAACATATTTATTTGAAAAATAAAAAAAATTATAATCAGAGTGATATTAATAAAGACTTTGAAAACAACCTCTAAAAACTAAGATTTTTATAAATAATGATATTAAATCGTAGGCAAAACCCCGTTTCTGTAAATTAAGCATATTTTAAAACTACAGTTAAAATATATATTGTTTCTAAAATAATCAGCTTCAAAATCAATTTAGCATCACTGATCAATTTAGAGAGATGAAAGACAATCTAATTGGCAAGAGCAATTTCTAATCCAAATAAGTGCAAATTTTTTTTTGTATGAAAGAAGAAACTGCTTCTCAAAATAATCGCCAATGTTTGTGTTTATATCACTGATTTTATGAACAGATAAATATTGAAAAATAATTACAAGAAAAGGTGACGTTTCTGATAAAGATAGATACGTATTAAAAACTGTTATTATCAAAACATTTAGCTATCGAAACTGCACGCGTTGGGTGTCGAAAAACATTGAAATTAAAAATCATCCCAGGCTTATTAAATACATTTATTAAAGCTCAAATTTTATTGATTAAAAACGACAAAAAAAAATTTAATTCATTGAATTGAAATGAAAAATATGTATGAATAAATATTTATGAGAATATATAAATAAATATTTTTCAACAGAAATAATAAACCATCTTCAAACGCATCCAAATTTTACAAAATTTTAACGTTCGTAACAATGTTATTTAGTATTGTGACACAAAAAATCAATTTCACATTATTACTTTTTCACCAATCTCTCAGATTTCTCTCATTGAATCGTCATAATGACACTGTCTATAACAAGTACTTAGTCGTACACTTTACACGCACTAATAATCCAAAGCACAAAGTATTTGAGCGCCAATTTGGGCAAAACGAAATTAACTTTTCACTCCGTGCGTGGAGAGTAAAATCACAGACGACTGTGCGACGGTATCAAAGGGTTAACGATCTGCGACGAATAACTCACGTAACGTACTCCAAATTAATCAATAATATAATATGTACTAGCTGTATTTTAATCGATCAACTCATCCTACACGTGATGTTATATAATTACAGTATGTATATATATACATACATATATTTTTAATTTAAATTGGACGTTACATAACGCAAGATTGTGTGCTTAAATCTGAACCGCTGCGGACGAATCATTTGATCTTAATAATAGTATTGATGTGAAACATATTGCGTATCTTCGCATCAATCTCTCTCGTGAAATTAAAATGTATATAATTCATAATGCACAATAAAAGTTGGGCGTGATTTGAAACATCTAAACCATTAGCGTAATTAGTTAAATTTAATAGGTTTTGGTAATAGTTGAATCAACTGTATTTTTTAATGAAATAAAACGATTGCCAGGTGTAAAAATTTGACTATTGAATAGTGCGGTTTTTTCGTCGATCTTAGATGTTTCTCATGGATTATAATAAATGTGCATATGCATGGTGCAAATGTGTTCACGTCCGTTGAATTTGCGGCATGATAGACCGAAGAATCATTAGAGAAGAATTTCAGCGGATGTAAACTAAAAAGTTAACATTTTACTCCAACGAGATGCGGTAATGGTGTAATATAAATAAACGAGGAAATCTCCTAGAGCGACTTTAAAAAGGAATTTCATCGTTCAAGTTTGTTAGAAAGTGCAATATATTACATGTACATAGTATTTAATAAAGTTGAACTACAATATAAGCTGTGGAATTTATGTAATATTAAAGCATATAATGTAGCGTGTAAAGTTATGGTTGTATCAATATTTATGTATTCACATACATATGTACATACATAAATGCATTTAACATCTCCATAGCAATGTAAAGTATTATATTATTGATATTATTCATGTATTTATAAATGAACAATAATAATCTAAACTTTCATAAAATATTATAAATAACTTTACTTCTAGTTATGTTCTACAAATAATTTACAATAGTATGTAATATTCACACAAATTTGCAGAATCGAAGAATCAGTTCAAAAACTTCATTGCAATTAATTGAGTTAAGAATAAAAATGATACCCTCAGGGAAAACCGAGTAATACTAAGAATTTTCTTACGCAATAAGCGTAAATTGCCATGGATGTTACTAGTAAGTATTTTTGAAACATTTTATAAAGAAATAAATGTAGGCAACACTTATACATGCATAAAGACTATCTATATTTACTGCTAAAACAATTAAGGGCAAGTTGACATCAATATTTCGAATTGACTATGCGAAATCCAGAAAGCTAAATAATTTGAGAGTGCTTCTTTTATTCCAGAATGGAAGGTATCCACTTAATCGATGAAACAGTGAAGTCACGTAAGATCAAATTTGGACTGCAACCTCTCTATGAAAATAGTAAGCTTTGATTTTTTTTATCAATTTGATTAATGCTTTAATCGAACTTTATTAAAATAATAAATAAATTATTGTTCTAAATTTAACCAATAGATGTTTAGATCATAATTTAAAAATATCCTCTTACAATCAAACAAAAATGTATATAAATGTTAGAAATAGTATGACACGATAAATTAAAACACGAACTCGTTGAATCATTGAATTAAGAACTTTACTATATAATAGCGTTTTTTTTTCTTATCATTTATTTGATTAGTTTATTCAACTAAATGTATATATAAATAATAATAAATAAACTCTATCGATTTATATATTTATCTAGTTTTTACTATATTTATTATATAATAATAAAAAATAAACCTATTTATGTAGTTGATCTATGTATAATACAAAAGCAATATTTTTGTGAATCATACTTGATTAGACAGGTTTTAATTAGTCCATTTGTATAAAATACACAAGTTGAAAATTAATACTATTATACAGATTTATAATTAAAATTACCTTTTCGTTAATTCATGCTACTAATTGGTTTAACGGGTAAAAAAAGTAGCGTTTTAAGAAAACAATTTTAATTGGATTATTTTCAAACTAAAGGTCTCAAAACTTAAACAATCAAATTTCAATTTACATTTTTTCAAGTCGTAGTATTTGAAATAAAATATATAATAATTCTTAAGAGTTATGTTAAAAAAAAAATATTTAAATGTTTAGGAGTAAAATAAAATTTAAGAGTAAGTTCAGTTTTACCTATTCATTAAAAATACTAATAATTGGCGTAAGTTTATTTACTATTATTTATTATAATATTTCACGTATGCAGTTACATAAGCATACGTAAAGTTTACTGACATTTAACTGCAGAAAGAATAAAAATATATTTTTGATTCATTTTGCAGCTTCGGTGTTTTTAACTAATATTTTTTTTTTAAATATAAATTTTTAAACCATTCATCGTATTCCTGTAAAAAGTAGGCGAATTTTAATTTCACCTTCTTTTTACCTTCCAATGATTAGCTTTAAATTATTATTTTACAGTAACGATAAAATCAATTTAGTATGTAATTTTTGACAAAAGCCGGCAAAGATTTGCGTGGAAAAATGGATTGCTCTTAAAAAACTAATGGATAATTTTAGACAATATGAATAGCATTACACACATTCTGATAAACTAAGAAAACGGTACTTTAGTTTTGAAATGACTATAAGAAAAATGTATAATTTGTAAATGGAAATATGCAAGGATCAGCGAGCAATTATACAGAAAAAAATGAGAGATATTAATTTATAATTTTACTATCCACACTCTCTAAAAATGTTTAAAAAAGATAAATTTACCTGTGACATCGAAGAAAAGTCGTTCATTTAAGAAGTGGTGGACTGGTAAAATAATCTTTAAAGATAGGGAAGATTTTGCGTCAAAGAATCCAGATAAATATTTTGCGTTTTATTTTTTGATCCACAAAAATCATTGCCATATTCAAATGCATCAGATTCTGTTTCATACTGTAAGTAAAATATGTACATTTGAAACGAATATTTTCACAATTTTCACGACAAAAATGTTTATATTTATACCTGGAAGGAGTCTGCTAATTTCTTTCACTTCACAACACTTGGGCGAGGATAATTTATTTTGCGGCAAACGAAATAAAAATCCCAATAAAATTTAATATACTTTTTCAGCATGAATTATTATACTAACTATAAAATTCAATTGTTTTATAAAATTATAATAGATAAAACAAACAAATTCTTACCATAGTAACAGTAAAATGATTGTTTAATACACATATAATACACATAGGCAATATAATACAACAATAATGTTATTAGTGAGAAGAATGCAATTGAATTAAAAAAAATAAAAACTGCTTATGATTTTACCACTTCTAATAATTCGTAGAAATTAAATTAGTTAAGCTTTGTTGCTTAGTCTGTACTTTCATCAATTTGTAAGGCCCATAAGTTTTCTAGTTCATTTTTTTGCTTTATCAGAATTTATTTTGTTCAGTTTTGCCAAAACCTGGGCAATTTTGTAACTGGAGATTTAAGCTTTCTCTGAAATCGAGTATAAATCATTTTTTGATTGCTTTTTTAAATTATTTTTAAGCATTTCAAAGTATTCTTTTGGTTTGTCTTATGTTACCAAGTAACCAAGCTAACTTTTTCAGATAATATAAAATCATATTAAATGTATTTTTCATTATATTTTCACTTTGATGATGTGGACATTTTGCTATAACTCTCTTATTTTTCTGAGGTCTCAGAATAAAAAGATTTTATTTTAATGTATTGTATTTAAATTGAAAACGAGGGATGCAATTTTTCTTTAAAAAATAATTTTATTAACACTAAGTATTATAAGAATTCAAGACTGATACAAAAATATAATTTCAACGATGTGATTAGTTTGCTACCCTATATATCTCCCGAATACCGTTAATATTTTAAGACATTGAATAAAAATGAAGATTAAATTAATAATATAAAAAATGTAGTTAATATGAGTTGTTTTTATTACTTAGTTTAGTTTTTTTTATAATTTTTAAAAATAAATTTCAATAAAAAAAATTATTTATATGTTTTTCTTTTAATTGTTATTTTTTACATTATAAAGCTACACTTAAGAAACAGACACTTCACTTTATATATAAATTAAAATGATCTTTTAATTTTCATTATATTTGAAAGTATCAGTTGCAAAAACAGTATTTCAGTTTGACCTAATTCATACTTGTTATTACTTTTTTAATTTTATATGTCCAGAATCTCTAAGAATTAGAATAAATTTATCACAAGTTAACATTATTTATAAATTTATTAAAATGTTAAGCCTTAAATAACTTGAAATGAAGAAAAATAGACTTACGCTACTTTGAAATATAATGGTTCAGTTATTTAAAAATATTATTATTTGCTCTCATTGTTTTATCTCTTATCTATAATAATATCTTCTATAATCTAATAAACATGATTTTAATAATTGTATCAATAAGTAGAGAAAAAATTGTAAACCAATGATTATATTGGATATTGGATAAACAATATATTTATATATATAATGTTAGACTTATATAATTTTCTATTACAATTTCACAGATTAGGTATAATCATCTACTTTGAATAGCCGGAAACGAATAATTTTCTTAAACAAAATTGAATATTTTCTTCAATATTAATCCACTATCGCTTTCCATCATAAATAATATCGAAACAATTTGATTTCCATCACGCATAATGAATTTGTCTGAGATTTTTGCATATTATTTAAATGAATTTTATAATCCAAAGCGGAAAACATTTTTTTCACACAATTCAAGAACGTCTTTAATTAATTCGATCGCTGCAGATACTCAAATATTGTACTTTCTTTGTATATTCAGAAAGAAATCTCTTCGCATCAAAGAACAATCTCCATTTGAATTCATAAAACTGTTGCGTAACAAGCAATTCGCTTACCACTATGCAATTTGCAGCAAAATCTACCAATTATTCAACGCAAAACGTTGTTCGTGCTTCAATTGGAACTATTAATCTGCATACCATAACATTTCTTATTTTGATGTATAGCATCTAAGAATTAATGTGTTATACAGGTGGTCTAAAAAAAACAATTGCACTTAAAAATTATTATAGTACATCAAAAAAATATTTGTATGGGTCATCCTGTATACCATAAAAATAAACGTGTGAAATATTCATAGCATCACGTACGGCCTTGAACAGGACGCATGATGGCAAAAAATAATGTTTCGATTTAATAAACCTGAACACCGCAAATTAGATATGCTCTCCAATGAAGATCGTATTATATATTAAATTATATCATAGCTACTTCATAATAGCATTAACAACCACACCATTAAATTGGCATTAATATAATAATAGAATATGTTTAATAATTTTTTCTCGGAATCCAATTATTTTTTTAGGATCGACATTGCTAGTCCTAGATTCGATTCCTTAATCAGTAGCGAAATATAAGTATCGCTTCAAATAAGTATATATTAATTTTAAATAAAATTATATCATAACATTAACATTACCATATTGTCTTTAATTTAATCAAATTACTACTTTTTTTATTTATTACACATTAAAATAAAATCTTAAGCTATTGTTTTTGCACAACAGACCCTTTGAACTTTCTTTTTTTTATATATTCTTTTAACTTTCACGACCCACATGACTGTGTGTTTACCTTTCACCGTTTCGAATCACCAAATTATACCATCCGCGCTTCAAATTGTCGTTAAACATACATACTAAATTCATCATTCACCTCTAACGTAACCTGTCGACTTTTAAGAGAAGCATATCATTTAACTATTACGGTCGTTAACTAAATCAAAAAAGTGCAACTTTAACCGAAGCTAATGTTATTTTTATTCCATTAACAGTTCAAAGAGATGTATCTGTAGTTTTTGTCTGAGTCGTGTGAACTTTTTTCCATATTTCATCAAGGCATATTTGAATAACGGTGATTAATGGAGCGAAGCTTTTTTGAAAGCATTATATAATTTCACGTAAGAAAGATGGTCCGCCCAGGTCAGTTAATGATGGCAAAAGAAGTGTAAATTGTATGTCTAATCATACTTAATTTTATTTTCTCAATAAGTAAAACTAGGCCAACGATTTTAGAGAAGGACGTGTATTAATCAACAACTTAAAAAAATACTTTTAACTAAGAAACTAGTGACCCTGGCGTGACTGTTGGATAAAGACATTATTCACGGTTCATTGTAAGTCAATAGCACTTATTAGATGAATTGTGGTTAGTAATCAATTATGTGGTTAACATATTTACTTAAACCGTTATTTTTTAAACAGCAATGTACACGTGTAATAGTGTTAATTTAAAACAATAATCGACTTCTAATTTCTACAGGAGAAAAGAGGGAAAGCTCAACGAAATAATAATCAGTGTATGTTTACATCTCTAATATTAGTAAATTTAGCAGAAAATAGAGCTCGCCACGCGCTACGAACTGAACATTTTTAAAACATATGATTAACTTTCCTCAGTCACTTAACTCTGACACTTTAACTGGAACACACACAATGGTCGCGGTCGTCGTACTCCATGCACCGTTCCGCGTCTTTCTTTCACATGGTCAATTTCTATACAGTGCGGTCGAAAAAAAAACAGAGAAAAAAGTTCACGGTCGTCGTATTACAATATGGCCCGCATTTTCCCAATTGGCGATGGTCAAAGTCAGTGCTCTTCGCGGTTTCCAAATGGCGTATAATTTGCGGGGTGCAATTATGCAGGTTCGAGTGTAAAGAGCTTTTCAGATTTTTAATTAACTCGAAACCGATCCGACTTCACGTAAAATAAATCGCGTTACAAAACCGCAGAGGATGGATAAATTATGTATTTTTTATGATCGAACTGCATGGTAAAAAATTGAAAATTTATTGCAAATGTTACGCTCAATTAACCGCTAAAAGTTTCGACACTTTTACAACTTGGTTATGATGCATATTGTGGTTTTTTAGTGTCAAAATTATTCAGTTATTGTAATACAGTGGATCATTATCACTTTATAACTCGAATGCTTCGATAATCAGCTGATCATGGGGGCAATTTAATACTTTAGATTTATAAAAAAATATATAATAATATTTTATAATCTGAGATAATCCCACGAAGTCGGTCGAGGTCCATCATTTTTATCTCATCACTCTCAATTGTTCTCAAATACTTATACTATATACAAAATAAATTACGTGGGGTTATAACAAAGTCGTATTTGAAGGTTGATGATTAAATATGAATCAATTTATTTATAAATTTATCATAAAACAATTCGCAAAATTTATTCATGATATAAATCTTATAAAAAAACTATATTTTTATTCAGGATATACATTCAATAGAACATAAAATTAGTTGTGTACGGCCTGATAAAAGGATCGTTAATTTAATGAATTTGCAACCCTCGAATTTACTGCGGGTTTAAACCTTATAAGGGGCTGTTTTTGGTTGCGCATTCTTTCAATTATTATGTCAGCACTATAGATCATGTTAATTGTTTTCGTTGAATGCCGAAAACCTCTTCAATTCACAGAGCTATCCGATTGTCTAGAATCCCAGCAATTCAAAGTGAAAAAGCTCGAGTTATAAATAGACAATGTATAAATCAAAACGCTGCCACAATTCTTCACTAATATCAAAATTTGACTTTCAAAATACTACTTGGACTACCACTTCGCTTCCGACTTGGAATATACGAAAGATTTAAAATAAATGTATATCATTATTTATTTATAAATTGCAGGGCCATATGATTTGAAAATATTTTTTAAGAATTGTATCAAATATTGCATAAAAATATTTTTACTATACCCTAAATAAATACAGTTAACAAATTTTTAACATGCGGAAGTCAAATGCGTTATAACGGGTTAGAACTGAGTAAGTCAATCAAACAGAATAAATACCTACAAGTAATTATTAACCAGCCGACTTTTCAGTCAATTAATCAGTGATATCTATATACTTAATTATAAATTATTTTGTGTATTATAATTTAAAATCAGATAGATGCCACTATGCAGCTGTGGATGCTTTTTAATAAAAGCGCATTTTTATAAGTAAAAAATCAAGTCTGTTACCGTAGCTCGAAGCCGCGGCGTCTGGGTTATCAGTCTAGACCTTTCAGACTACGCTATTCCGATCTTATATATATATTTTTTTATTATGCAATAACACTTTAAATGGCGTTGAGTGAGATTAGATTAATAATATAACATATAAGATGGTTCTTCAGAAAGAGTAGACAACATTTATCTCCTTTTTCTTATGAATCATCTTTCATTATATTATAAATACGTGTTTAACATGTATGTATAAAAAGAATGTCTCTTTTTAATTCACGGGTTTATTTTTTTTAAATCGGGTGAGGATTGCTAATATTATATTTTAATAACAACTTCAACACATTAAATATCAAAATAAGTATAATATTTTTGTAGAGAAAATAATGCAAGTCTAAGCAGACAAATTGAAAATTGTTTGAAATTTAAAGTTATATATGATTTATAAAATTGTATTTATATAGGATTCACTACCCTATATTTATTGTATCATTAAGAACACTATATAAAAGGGCTCGTGATGCGTTTAAAATGCAATCGACCTTTCACGTCAATTAAACCAGGCGAGAAAACCATTCACGAAATTTCACACAGTCTCACATCTGTCGAAATCAACGTTCGTTCAATATTATTCATACGAAAACATTACAAATCACACACAAAGTCGTAATTGATTATATGGTTCACCTGATTCTATTATGATGGTTACATTTCAACACATCTCACACAGCATCTCAAAATAATCATTACCTCTCTCTCTCTATCTATCTGTGCGAGGGCGCTTTCAATTTGAACATATGCTACTGCCTTCTTGTTAAGCTCACATAATGACTACTTAACGTGTTTTTTCCTCTGGTTAAAACCGTTATCGGTTTGAATGAGTATTGACTTTTTTCAGAAATAACAAAAAGACATTACGCAACAACGCGCACTAATAGCTCGCATTCTATTCAGTCACTTTTTTAATCAACTCGAATGGCACGCGAGTCTTTCTGGACATGATGTAAAGTGACATTGATACACGAAAGATAACACACAATGAAAGACGTGTTAGTAAATTTCAATTCCGTGTACATATAATTATAGGAAAAGGCAATCAAATATTAGTTTAAAGCGTTAATTGAAAACAAGTTTACATACACAAGTAATTGGAAAACAAGCATGCAGTTATTTTAAAAATTGATTACTGTGTAATTCATCGTTTTATATATTATTAGCTTAACTTAGAACGTCAGATATAAATTTAATTGAATTAGAAGTGTATTGGAATACTGTATAGTTTGACATCTATATTTCACGAACATAACGTTCATAATAACTTGATATTCCACGCTTAACTAATCGAATTTGCTTTGAATTATTTTAATATAGTGTATATAATTTAACTATTGGCAAAAATATGCAACAAAAAGGTAAAATCCACGTAATAGAATCAAATCAATGATTCAATTCACACTTTCTTTAAAAGATCTAGGTTCGAATCTCATATGTACCTTAGTATTTTTTAATTTGTATTGTGTCTGTGAGATATAAATTAGTGATTATTATGTAATCAAAATTCCAACCGGTTATCATACATTATATTTTCCTATATTTTTCTTATCATAAGAATGAATATTCTTTTTATACATTAAGATATTCTCTATGAGCTATAAATAGCTCATTATTAAAGAATTTTCAATACCAGATATGTGCAATTTTTACATGTTTGCACTTCTTGAAAATTGCTAATAGACAAAATTGCCAACCCTTCGGTGCTCTAGCTGCTCCAAACATCCGGACAGTAATCATAGTTCTCGATTTCGTCCTCTGTTCTTACCGGTAAATGCTAGAACCGGAGCACTTGCCAACTCTTTTCTGACAACAGCCGTCCGACTACTCAATACTATGCATCAAGATCTTGATATTTTCTCATTTGTTTAGTTCGTATGGAGCAACGCACACCTATTGAGGTGATTTGTATATTTTTTCATATTTTCATGTTTTAATGCTATATTTTTTTTAATAATTAGATTTTTATACTTTTGGTCATAATGACGTAAAAGGCTTACCTGTCATATAACGATGGTCTTAAATTTAATAAATAAATATTTGAGGATGCTATGAACAGCGTATCGTACAAAATTACTTGTAACATTACTTATAAAAAAAATACCATATTCTGGGTTAATGTGTGTAATATGCAAACAACGAAATATGGATACGCCTTTAGAAAGTGACATTTGCCTGATAGACATCTCCAAGGTCGAATTGTGCAACGGATTTTTTGTCTTCCGGTGATATATTGTTTCCCGTGACCGTTTCGTAACAAATAAATATGCATACAGTGCATCGGAGAATCATTGCGTGTTATTTATGGGGGAACCCTTTAGTTCTAGTCGTAACGAGAGTCGTAACAAGGGTCTTTGTGTGATTTCATTATTGTTTAGTTTATACTTATTGATGAATAATCACTTTAGGTCACAGAAATTAACGCGAGTTTCAAGAATAAAATCCCCACGAACGAAGGCTTTTATGTGGTCCCCCACACACATGCAGTCCACAGCTATCGCCGCCACCTCGTAGAAACTGAAGTAGGATACAAAAATGTGTTCCGTACTTGCTCAATAAACATATTAATAAAATCCTCTGAACCTTATCTAACAAGAATTTCATAAAATTGAATCAAATGTTTTTGAATTCCAATCTAGATTATTATATTGAAACATAATCAATATATTACATATTATGCAGTGGTATACATACAAAATACTTTTGTCAACTAATGAGCACACTTTTTATTACATAGTCACACAGACATGAATAGAAAGATATATTACTTTTGCCTCGTTCGCCACTTGTTATCATTTTGAGTAGAACCATGCCATTTCGCATGCGAATAGATGTGTTTTTGGGACAGCGATTAAGGTCTCGAACTCAAAAAAATTCAATGGTAATTCAAAACCATTATATTTTATGGCAACGCTTACGTCTTATTTACTCTGAAAAATTGTTCTGTGTTAACTGTCAAAGAGCGGTATACACCAGTGAAAAAACGACTTGATGCTACCAAAATTTTACGGTCCATCCTATGAAATTTCAATACATAAAAGCAACAATTGATTTATGGTATTGCAAAGTCACGGCAAACCGCAAAAACCGTCAAAGTTAACACAGTAAATCATGCACGAAATAAAACACACGTACCCGCGTAACGAATCCGTGAAGATTGAATCGTAAAAATTGAAATTTATCGCTTTTTCAATGCTATAATGAAGATTATGTAAGAAATTAAAACGTAATGGTGAAAGAAAAAAAATATTAACAATACGCATATAAAATAATTAATCAACTGTGTAAAAACGTGAAATCATAACGGACGTATTGTGACGATTGGAGCGAAAAATTGGTATGGATTAAATCGCTCGAATCACAATTATCTTAGTAACGGTGTTTTTATAACATTACTATTTCTGCTTTTAAACGAATAATACCGAACATTTTCATGCAAATTACCGAGATGAAAAGATACATCATATTACTTAAAACTACGTTACGCGATAAGTCGAATTGGACATAATTTATAATAGCTACGTGAAAATATTGAAATAATACAGTATTAAATTGAAGTAATAAAACATTAATAGCGTTTTAGTTCATTAATATACTTTGTTTGAATTATGACTTAATTATACGTATGTAAATATAATCAGATATCATATTTATGTAATATTTAATTTTAAAATAATAATATTTTAGAATGAGACACTTTAAAACTGGTGCAAATGAACTTTACATTTTTGCATATTTATTAAATGAACTATTAACTAACAAACTTTAAAAAAAAACTCTTTATTTTTATTTAAAAATGGTGATATATAATATGTTTTATAAAGAACAGCTAAGAAACATGCAATGTATAATATTAAAAAAATAAGTTTATCAAACAATTTGTCCATATTTTACCTATCCATAAAGTTATTGTCATGAAGAGAAAATATATGTTTAATTATAGCATAGTTTTTTTCTTTTGTACAAAAATAAGCCTTATTCCTTGATAGCCTAAGTAAAAGGTTAGGTCTAGCCTCAGTTTAAACGGCGAAGTGCAATGTTGTTTATATATTATAACATATGTATATTATATTATTGTTTATATATAAAATTAGTCATATACTTGTATATTATATCATATACTAAATTGTCTATGTATAAAATAAATCACATACTCAATTAGCTATTTATTATTTATTAGCATACATAAAAATATTTATATCCTAAAACGCATTCAATTATATAACACGATACATGTTTAGAATTATATAAAAGCGTTTTAAACAAATATATCTATAACAATAATACACCATTTAAGCAAGATTAAACTATGACTAATTACTGCAGATATTATAAAATGCGTATAGAAAAAAATATATTTTTGTTGATTATGCGTTAATGACAGGAAATGGCTATTCATATGGATATACACATGAACAAAGCGCCTCGGTTTTTTTAAATAGACACACACACGTTTGACGAAACCATTGAAATATTAAAGAAAGTTCACAGTTCAATGGTTTATCCATTAGCCTTTTCAACACTTTAGTTCTATACCCATCGCTGTTAATTACTTTTCGTTGTGTTTCGAATCAGAACTCGGCGCGCTTTTACTTTTTTTACTCAGTTTCAAAACATACAAGAGCTCTCGGATGTAAAATAGATAACGCCGTATCTAAAAACGTTCACTTTCCTCTAATTTTTGTTTTCGATTTCGGAGTCGTTTGAGACTACACGAATTTAGAATGTCCAAATTTGTGTAAGAAAGTGCTACAAAATCGGACCGAGCGTGACCGAATATGGCATGAGATGAATAGTTTCTATCATCCATAAAAAAAACACTAGATTAGCAACAGATGGAATATTACCAATTGATGAATACGTCATAAGTCATAACTTTATAAATAGAAACAAGCTCCATTTTATTTCGTGTGAATATCATAATATGTGTTACTTTATACTACGAAAGTTTTCATTTGCTATTTATCAGTTGTTTATATAAGATTTTATCTAATTTTACGAGTAAATGTAATTTTGTATAATACTTAAAAAGGTATTTTTTAGTAGCACACTCAATGTTCGATGTTCGAGATGAGTAAATATTAATATTTCAACGCTTCAAATACAATATGAATCAAGAAAACTAACCAACGAGACTCAAATTATTTAACCAAATAATACATAAATCAAAACATACGATATTTAAATATAACTATGTGAAAAACATATATATTTTCATGGTCAATTACAATGTACAATAATTTTAGTACTGAGTATTATATTAGCTTATTATTTTATCATATATCTTTTAAATGCCATTTTTAATGCTTTTCTAGTACTGCTTATTTAGTCCTAGAATAAAAAACAGGTAAGTCAAATAATAATCTAAAATATTTTATTGAACTTAATAGGTCCAAAAAAACATGATTTTTCTATGTAGTATCAATAGCGTTCAATACAAGTTTTCCAGTGCTTAGAAAGTGCATGGATCATTTGGATGAGTGCGCAGCCACTCGTGCTGTACTTATTCGTCTGAGAAGAACCTCTTTCCTCCCATTTCCTTTTTGAGAAGTGCAAATATGTGAAAATTGCAGCGGATGTTCGAGACACTCGAAACGCAGATCTTGTATAATTTCAACTGTTGATTTGACATTATTTAATTAGAAATTTTCTTATTTCAACAAAACGCCCATTATATGTGAATGTCTAAAATAATTATTAAAAAGAACAGTGCTTAGCATATAGTGCTCAAAACTTCCTAGTCCATACATACATTTGCTGGAGCGACAGACATGCATCGCCAAAAATTGCCAGTGTATTTATTTCATTTCACACAAAAAAACGAATTACTCACTGTGCTACACTTACATTATTATTGCAAGTGCAACATAAATTTTAAGCTACTTTTGTACCTTTATATTGCATGTATAATTCGTATATAACTCATATAAAACACTGCTGCTAATTTATAGGAAAATATTTTATTTTTCATCTCACTCTTATGTAAAAAAGTATTTTATTACAAGATTTTATTACTACAGTGAAACCTCAGTATAGCGAAGCTCACGAGAACGAAGAAAAAAATTCGTTACATTGAATGTAAAGAAGATGATATATTTTTATTTTATTTTTAATTACCATAATACTACAGCAGCAAAATAACCTCGTACAAGATTGTCATATCGTTTTTTGTCCATTTAACACAATAAAATTTGTTAAAAAAATGTAAATGAAAATAGTTTGAGGGTCGGCGAAGCACATTGAATGTTGCTTGTGAACATACAAGGAGAAAAAAATATTTAATTTGTAATTATTTTATTTTTATATTTTAAAAATAAATAAGGTTTGTTTTGTAAAAAAATATTTAATTTGTAATTTGTATTTTATTTATATACAAGTTTTAATTACTTTTGTATTTTGTTGTTTTAATTTCATTTGTTAAGCGAATGCCGTAATAATAATAATAATGCAGCATTTGTTTTACCATATTTTCTAAACTTAAAATAAAATTCAGTATAATTTACCTTTACATTAGAGAGAGGTGGCGAGATGTCATTCCAGTGTTTTTGGAGTGAGGTAATTATATTTTTAACGGTGAAATAGTGTCTATGTTTAAATCAGCATCCTAATAACTATGCACTTTTGTATTTAGATCGCCATGATTTAAAAAAGTGTAGGATCATAGCAATAATATAAACACATAGAAGATATACTAATAAATGTGTTTATTATTGAAATTAACACTATAAATTCTGATTGCACAACACGTACCATAGCCCACCAAACCATTAAAAGCCGAAGCCTCAACATAGTGCCATGCTTCTGCCAACAGTAAGTATCTATTGATTAACCTATTTATCGTTTATTATTTATTAAACTGCAGGAATCCTCAACCTTATAAACAAATAAAATCAATTCTAATATTATTTTCCTAATTCTTAAAACAATTTGATGTCATCTGATTAAGTTTAACTGTATAGTGCTAGGATTTAAGATAGAGTTTATCTTAGTTTAACATATTTAAAAACCCAAATTAAATATAGAAATTCTATAGTATTATATTTAATTAAATATTTGCTTAACTAAAATAAACATAATTTTTTAAACTCAATTTTACTTTCTTGATCTACCATTTTTTATTATGGTGATCTTTTAAACTCGACGACAGACAAGGTGACTAATATCTTTTATTTACCCAAATGTCCGTACTATTTATTTTATGATTTGGTATCCTAGATAGTATAATACAGACGTGTCAATTAATTAAATAAAATCTAAATTGTAAATTTATTTTTAACGTTTCTCTACAATTTAACTAATAAAAGTTTAAATTCTTTAAAACTCGTTATAGTGTTACGCAATATTAAGAATCTTTTAAAATGTTGTTATTTTGTGTAAGCAACGCTTAACTCTTAATTGTAATTACAATAATATTTAATATGTTTTACTGCATATCTCTAATTTACACTAGCAACAACTACTCGACTCTGATAATTGATATAACAAGTGTACACATTGACACGTCATCGTAGATGTCTGATAAATTCAATGATCTATTCATTAACATATGAGTCACGTGCAGAAATGATAAACACAAGTAAATGAACTTTTGAATTTGTAGTGTTTGCTAAAATGTTAACCGGCTGCAACAGCTGAGGTGTCCGAGTGGTTAAGGAGTTGGACTTGAAATCCAATGGGTTATACCCGCGCAGGTTCGAATCCTGTCCTCAGCGATTTTATTTATTATTTTTTTTATCAAATATAACTCTTGAGGTAGCAATTACAATTATTTTTTATTGTCTGCACGGTATCAATTAATTGCCTGATCGAAAACTAAATTTTCCCACGACTTTTCATATACGCGAAAGATAAGATCGCCGTTACACTTTCACTATTCGAAAAATCTTGGCACCATCTCTCATATATCGTGACACATTAATGACATTCACCCCATAAGACAACGAAAGTGATTTTGAAGATTTTTTATGATTTTATACAAAAAAAAAATTCGCTATCGCTTCGAACCAGTTTTGCAAGACGTCGATGTAAAGTTAATGGTATACACGAGGAAATTGACGCCTCAGAAGCGTGTTATTAAATCAAATTGCTATTAAAACACACAAAGACAGTGCTATTATATCAAAACGTGCGTATCTATATTATTATATTAACGAACCTTTGAACTCTTAATAGATTGCGTGACAACAATGCAGATTGTGTAAATGTACGAAAATATTTACACAAGGACTTTTGTGCAATTTATATGCGTTTCCCACAATTGAATTTTCATTCAACACATCAATAAAACATCAATGTGCTAGATACATAGATACAATATTTTTTTTGACAGATAAAAACTTTCCAATCTATAGATGAGTCAAAATTAAGATTGTTGATCCGCAAAATATCGCAAGAGATAATAAGTAGGTCTTGTAATAAAGACAAATTGAACAAGCTACAATAAAAAAGTGGTTAAGTTTTTCGTCATTAGAACAGATTAATAAGAGTTATAATTGGGTCATCAAAAATAGTTTAGATAAAAAACTTATGTGTATATATTTTAGGCACATTGAGTGAAATAGCATGCATATTTGACACTGCTTTCATTGCGAATGCCAACAAGGAAAAACACCGCTAAAAGAGACGATCTATTTGATTAGTTCTTGGTAAACGAGCTTTTAAATATGGATATAGACAATTCAAGGACAGTAATGTAAGTAATTACAGAAAGCTAGTAATCGGTCATGCTTTAGAAAGCCACAAAAATTGGAACACTCAATTATACTTGTGAGGAATCGCACACAAAACTGACAGAAATAATTTTATTGTAAATAAAAGCGCAAATGTGCAAAAATAAATCCTTAAATACTATAATATATGACATTCTAGTGTTTAAATATTCATATTGTATTTTCTAAATTCAAGAGCGCTTTTTAACAAGCATCCTATTTTAGTCATCCCCAGAGGCAATAGTGGTGTAGAGCTGCTGTTCGTGACAGAATATGAAAGGACAAAGAATAGGAATTCAATCTAAAGTAAGATGAATAGAATGAGATCGAGAAAATGTCCACGAAAAGTTACATTAGTATGAAAAGAATTGAAACGTACACTAATAGATCACGATTTACGGGTAAAAGATCGATATATATATATATATATATATATATATATATATATATATATATATATATATATATATATATATATATATATATATATATATATATATCGATCCTAAATATTATACTTAAATATATGTATATATACCAATAAATGTATAAAATGAACTAGCTAAGTACATAATATATGTGTTTTCAAGTAATTTCATAACTTGCTAGTTAAATAATATTTTAACTTGTAATTTGTTGTAATGTATAATAATTTATGATGTACATATATTATTCAACATAAGGATATTACATAAACTGTTTAAAGGTATCATCTACATAGATTTAATGCATCACTTTCTTAATCACGTAGGCGTATGTATTACGTAGATATTACACATTTATTATATTACATCTAGCTAACAATTTAATATATTTTCGTCAATTAATTTACACCAGGATGTGAGTTTGTATGAGCAATGTCGTTTTACGCATACAATATTTACTTAAACACGAGTTGGAGAGTAACCAAAAAAAATACACGCAAATTCTAGTTTAAACGTCCCAAATTAAACAACCTGTTTGGTAAAACTGTCTTCATTAAAAACTAAAACTCCCATACATAACATAATATGTATAATTATTTAATGCGTGAGTTTTCATGTCAAAAAATCACACAATAGTTTTGCAAAAGTAAAGTCAGTAGTTAGTTCCCACATTCGTTCCATAAAAAGAAAGGTTAATAAATTATATTAATGTACGTGTATAATTCTCGACGAATATATTAACGATGACGTTTTCACGCCGCCATAAAACCATGGTTAATTTTAATTATATGCTTCAGTCTAAAACAGCATATCCGGATTTGGTATAACCATCTGAGTTTCCATATCAAGATATGTTTCGCTATGTACAGATCAGAAACGCGTTAAAATCACGCCATAAGACAATCAAAACGAGAAATGTTTTAAATCCGATTACTTCTCGAGTTTTTTTTCGAATCTTAAATCGCAGATTTCGAGAGTGATAAATAAAATTATGTTATATCTGCGCTTTAATTAGATAAAATGCTTAGGTATTTTTTAATGACTCTATTTAAAATAAAGCATCGCATCGATGTTTTATATAATACAACAACAATAATTTCGAACGGTTATATGGTGTATTTAAATTAAATCAAAGTATATCTTTCAATGAATTCTATTCATTTAAATTAAATATACATTCATCTTTTATTTTCCTAATATATATTTAAAATTGTTAATATTTTTGTCATATTATAAATCAACGACTGTTGCAATTTTATATATTTAATCAGTCCAAAAATCAGTAATTTTCAAGACAACATTTTTCGGCTAGTTTATGATTTTTTCGAGATCCAGAAATTATTTTTTATCGCGTTGATTTTTATTAGAGATGGATGACAATTTTAGCCTTTAATTAAATTTTATCAAACGCATGTTTAAAAACAGTTTTTTTTTAATAAGTTAGGATAATATAACTTCAATTAAAAAAAATAATAAGGATTATTTAGCAGTGCAGTGTGATTTTTTGGGAATTTTACTCTCAAACTTATTTAATTTTTAAAAGACTTTTAATATGTTATATCATGAATGTGAGAGTTGTTTGTCTTCTATGTGTTTAATGTGCATCAAATACCTATACTAACAGAATGAAGCTAAATACTATTATATATTTATTTCAAAGTTATTTAACTCATGACTTTCTGTTTTATCCATTTATAATTTGGAAATCTATTTATTTGCATATAACTGATCTTTTAACTGTATTATTGGTAAGATTTCATTACTTGAAAGTATATAACAAAAAACTGTCTGGTTTCTTTTAGATATATCTTACTTTTTCTGACTTTTCAATAATTTTCAAAATAGTCAAATTATTTTGAAGCGTATAGTTAAGTAGCTAAAACTGCAAGTTGTCATTCATGAATATAATGAAAATATTATAATTTTATTTAAAAATTCAATATTTTTAAGAACACAAGAGATGTGTATATCGATTAACTAATAATAAAATATATTAGTTTATTTAAATTATTTACATTATTCTTTTTTATTATTATTCATTTGTTCATCATACAACACATATAATCTAAATAATAATATTAATATATAACATACCTCTTCGGAATCATCAGTCTCCTCTGTCTGAAGAACGATTCCATTTTTTGCACCATTTTCGCAGCCTTTCCAATCACACAACGCTGACACTAGATTTCCTTATTAAATCTTCTGTAAAGCTTTAAAAAGGCACAGTTTGCTTTATCTCGGTTTTCCACTTTTTCGATGTGTTAACCGGCTTTTCAAGCTCTTGCGGAGCACGCGCGCTCGCCGCGACGAGTTGTTGATGACTACCGACTCAGACCGCTATCGTCCGAAGACACCGGAAATGTCCGCCTTTCCTCTCTCGAGACTTGAGGAGAACTAGATCACCGGCGAGACTTCCGACGGACTGGGTTGAGCGCCCTAGAAGATTATTAGGATTAATTTAATAAGTTTTCCATTGCCATTGAAACGTATCTATTGTCACACGCACTAATTAAGTACTAACTGTACTGAGGAAAATCTAGCATATGCTACCAACATCGTATACTTAAGTTTATATGATTAAATATAAATACTGTAAACACAATTACAATTTCACTAAAATTTTAATATGAAAATCATATTTTCCTATTCATCTCAGGATCTAATTCATCCAGGGAGTTTACCGAGTGTATGATTTACTAACATTTTAATAGTCACATCATTTTAATATTAAGCGCCGTTGATTTTATCAGCTTAGCTCAAGGCGTAATGAAATCGGCCCAAGCACTCCACCCCTAGCGATTAAGTATTGTGTAAGACCTTGGCATTCATTAAAATATGTTTTGTTTTTGCTGTAGTGGATGAAGCTCTAACTCACGTATTAAAGTAAATGGAATCTCGAAAGGACCATCTGAATTTGGGCGGATTAAGGCATTATCGTGAAAATCAGCCCATTAAAATAAGTTGAGAGTTCTATCAATTTATAGTTTTATTTGTAGCGCTAGAACTTATATACCATATTTAAATCTAAATTAAATATATAGAACCATTTGCGTTTCCTTGTAATTTTTAGCAGTACAAAGATAAGCTAAGTTATGAAAACATTAATATTTATCTTTAAATATATCTTTACTGTTGAATCATATAAAACTATAGCAGGGCTTCACGCAATTTTCTTAAAAATATGTTGTGCTACTAGTATTTTATATGGCATAACTCTTTTCTCTTTTTTAAATTATTTGTAGACAACTACATATTTAATAATCTGTTTTGTAATAAGAAAATTAAATCAGTATACACAGTTTGGCTCATAATGGTATCTGGCTTAGGACTTTCAGGACATGACCGATTGACATAATTTGGCGAGCCAACTATTGTAGATCGCATACTTAATAATATTTTTTTATTCGTTACATTTTTTTCGCTTCATTATAACATACGTTAGCCCAATGCGTTACAATCAACAACCAGACTGAAATCATTGACATATATTTTATAAACTATAAACTATTTTTAGTTTACAATCAATAGATCACTATGCACGACCTAGCATGATTATATTTTAATTATTCATCACAGTATTAATCCGTAAGATTAGGAAAAACAGGGAAAACATAATCTAAGTAATAATTATGTAATTACATAAAAATTACAGATGCGATAGAAATTTAAAAACATTAGAGTGTATATGGGATTCGCACATATATCTTTCATGTATTAGTCCTATTAGTAGTGCTGGTTTATCTTAACCCTTTGCTTAGTAAGTTAATTTATACACATTTATATATACACACCTATGAGTGATTTTCCAAAATTATTTCAGTTGTTATTTATTAAATATTATTTTATATTAAATTATAGAAACAAATCAGTGACTCTCAAGATTTTACCGCTTTGATTATTTTAATACTGTTTTAATAATTTATTTGAAAACTTTTCTATTATTAAATTTCGTTAAATTATTTTATCAATTTTTTTATATATTATTTGACTTTTGTGGATTTTTTTGTATCAATTCAGAGGCTCTTAATATTTTTTATAAAATTAATATAAAATATTTTTCTTATGTTAATTTATTTTATACTCTTTAATTAATTTAGATTATTTTATATAGAAATCTTTACCAATAATTTAAATCTTATATAATTATAGCGTTTTTATTAACGAATTCTTCAGTTATATACGTAAATATATGACTATCTGGAGGACATCAAAACAGTGAAAGATGACCACCATACATGTGATACGATACCCCGCAAAGGGTTAAGGGAATAGAGGTTTTGAGCCTAATCTATGATTTTGATGTTTATATAGATCTATATCATCCTCGTTTTTTAAAGTGGCATTGTTACTCTGGAAAAGAGATAAAAGTCAAACAGAGTAGCACTCTAATTTTAAAGATGTAGGAGACCGTTAAACCTCTGCAATGAAGTGGAAGCTGGAGTGGGGTAGAATATTGATTTACGAAAATTAAATTATAGATTAAGAGTGTCTGTTGTTTGTTGCGTAGATATGGTATTTTTTATTAATAGTTCTTTTAAAATTGTTATAGTTTAAGATTGAGATATGCGTCATATAAGTTTTTTATCTTATAAATATTTTAAATAGTTTTTAAATATAAACAATAAGAACATCTTTATAGTATATACAAATAAATACAAAACTTTTTTATTTCCTTTTATAATAAAGCTTTGCAAAACGACATCTATAAGAAAATGACAATTTTAAGCGTCAAGCATAAAATTAGACCTAGATTTAGACTTTTCTTTCTTCCTAAAAACATTCTAATAAGTAAACTAAATGTGTTTCAAATTTACAAAAAAACGTAAATAAAGAACACTATCAAAAAAACGTTAAAATAGTGTGTATATATACTTATTTTAATAAAAGAATGAAACGAGTAAATAAATATTTTCCCAGTAAAATAATAAATACGTATATTATTTAAAAGCTTTTTTCTCGTGATTATTATACCGTTTATAAAAAAATACGATATATAAACATCATCGAGGAAACGTAAACTTTAAAGGTAGCTGTACAACTGTATTCGAACTTAAATTCTTATTTTTGACGTTGATATCCTGAAATACCGTTATGCTTAAATGCAAGTTCATCAATCGTAAAATAATAATGCTTCACATGTTAAAGGTGTTTCTTTTCATTGACGTATGAAATTTATAATGACTTCTTCGGAAGTAAATCGATACGTTCAAGTGGAACATCTCATTTTAACCCACACAGTAAATGGCACACTGTATAAGGTAGAAGTTAAGCACGATTGCACCAGTACTTCAAAACATTCTGCAGCATACAAACCTTGACAGTGATAATTTCTTAATCAATTATTACTACGCATATTTGGGTATATAAAAGGGTGACACTTCCTTATTATAGCAATGAAATATGCTTGTTCACTTTCATATAGAAACATTAAATTTAATCATCACTTAATACTGCTTTATCGCTAGATCGACATTTGCATCTTTAAAATTAATCGTTTCGTTATGTAACATTGCGCAATCCAACTGTTACGTTTTACGGATCATAACTATGCACAATAATGAACAGTTACTGAACGATTATTTTCACGCAACGGTATCGCTCAGCGGTCAGTTTAAAATGCTCACTATTCACGGTTATTTTTTTTATATTTAACCTACGTCTATACAAAATGTAAAATTGCACTTATGCGTGCATGCGTTTTTTTTACTTCCATCTGATTGAAACGTGTGTAATTTATGCAAGAATTGTTTACACGCGAGACAGTTCCTGCGGGTTGTAGGCGCTTCTACCACATTATAAGTAATAATTGTGGCGATGTTCCACTATGCGATCTTCTATAATACAAACCGACTTAGAAAGTAGTTCCGAAAGTGGTCACATTCGCGATACGTTGCAGATGTGTTGAATGCGCTTTATAGTATATCTCAAACGAGCCGCACAGCATCTGCAACGGCTGCTATTTATATTGGGTCAAGCTTTGAGCTAAAAAAATTCATTGATGTTATCGAGATTACGACTCATTTAAATTTTAGTTTTAGTAAAAGCAAAATATGTACTTAATACTATTATATGATCATTATAATAATATGTTAATACTGGTTATTTACAATAAATTTAAATATCAAGTTGCATTAACAATCCTCTATAAATTTGGTATCGTCTTTTTTATTCAACGGTAACTGCTATAGGATATATTAAACTAATACTATTATTATCATATAAAAAAATCGCATCCGTTAATAAATAATGCATTTTTGAGTGATAATGATAGATATTAAGAATGATATTACGATAATAACGAAGTGGTTACACATAATTTGTAAAAAGCTAATAATTTTTATAATGGACTTAAAAAAATCTAAAAAAAAATTACACTTATTTTGTGTTTTTTTTATAATAATTTAAATAATACAAAATGTTCGTTTTAGCCTTAAATTGAATATATACAATATATCATTAACGTTTAATGGTTTAACTGAGTTGACGCTAATTTAATATTATATTGTACTAAGTAATAAATGTGTAATATGTTTTATATAATATTATTAATGTTAAAAATATTAATTTTTTTACTTTACTGGCTAAAATACATATGTTATTCCATTAAATAATTGTCATTACTTAGACCAGTGGTTCTTAACCGGTGCACCGCGGTGCACCAGTGCACCGCGAGCTTATTGCAAGTGCACCGCGAGAAAATTGGTAAAAATAAAAATTCCGCAAAATACTAAAATCTTAATGTTTCAATCAATTTATATTTTATTATAGGCGTGATACCCCACAATGGATAAATTTATTACCAAACGAAATTGTGAATCAGACCAAAATATTAATGACACTGGGAGTACAAGTGGAAGAAGTAGTGAAGATGTTACTAGACATCATACGTCTCATACAAAAGAAAATATATCCAGTAAAATCAAAAAAAAGAATGGACAGTATTCTGAAGAATATTTACGTTTTAGTTTTACTAGCATCAATGAAGAATGATATCACATTCCACTATGTGTTGTATGTGGAGAAAAACTGTCCAATAGCGCGATGTATACTGACAAGTTAAATCGCCACTTCACTACGAAGCATGCCGATCTTGCATCAAAAAGTCAAGATTACTTTAAAAGATTGTTAAGCATGCAAAATAAACAAGCGAAATATTTTGAAAAAACTGTTGAAATTTCCGATAAGCACAACTGGATTCATACAAGATTGCAGTACAATTAAAACCACATACTATAGCAGAGTCTCTAATTTTACCTGCATATTGTGAAATAGGAAAAATTATGTTTGGTGATGAAGCAAAAAAGAAATTATGAAAATTCCTCTTTCAAACGATACAATAAAAAAAATAATTAAATACGTCGGATTATATTGAGAAAACAGTTAACGATAAACTTTCCAAGCGATATTTTGTTTTACATGTCGACGAATCTACTGACATTAGCGGTTAGGCACAAATACTAGGATTCGTTCGTTTCATAAATGAAAACAAAATAGTGAATCAATATCTATGCTGCAAAGAACTTACCGAGCATACGACAGGACAAGGATTTAAAATATCATGGGAGTTATCTGTAGGAATTTGTATGGATGGTGTTCCTTCAATGGTAGGCTCATTTAAAGGATTTGTAACCCTTGCAAAGACAAGAAAACCTAATATTATATCTACGCACTGTTTTTTACATAAAGAATCTTTAGTTTCGTAAATATTACCAGCAACACTAAAACCTGTACTAAATCAAGTTGTAAATATAGTGAATTTCATAAAATCAAGAACTTTAAAAACACGCATGTTTAAAAAACTTTGCATTTCTATGGAAGCTATGTACGAGTGTTTGCTTTTTCACACTGAAGTCAGGTGGTTATCTAAGGGTAAAGTTTTATGCCGATTCATAGAACTTAAGAATGAATTGTTAATCTTTTTTCGAAATGAAGGTATGGATGATTTTGTAAAATGTCTTCAGAATAATGATTGGTATGCTAAAGTGGCATAGTTAGCAGATATTTTTAATTACTTAAATAACTTTAGCACAAGCATTCAAGGAAAAAACGAAAAATTCATGACATCCATTGACAAATTGACAGGATTTCGGAAAAAATAGCTCTTTCGAAAAATCGAATAATAGAAAAAAAAGTAGATATGTTTCCTTCACTTAACGAAAACATTCCCAAGGGAGTTATTTCCGCAATAATAGAACATTTAACTTTATTGGAAGAAAAAATTGCACATTATTTTCCATTCTTAAATATAGAAAATTATGACCGGATACAAAATCATCAAATTAGTCTCATTGTCGACTGATCGTACTCTAAAAATAAAATTTTCCGAAATAGCTTTGAAGAATTTTTGGATTACTGTCCAAGAGGAATATTCAGTTCTTAACATGAAGGCACTGAACATTTTGTTACAGTTTTCAACATCATATTTGTGTGAGCTTGGTTTCTCAACAACAACTAATATGAAAACTAAAAAACGAGAAAGACAGAAAATAATTTAAGCGAAGAATTCAGGGTAACTACATAAAAAATTTGACCTAATATTTCTGATATCTGCAAAAGCAAATAAGCTCAGGTATCACATTAATTAATTTTTGATCGATCATATAAATTCCATTATTTTAAGCAGGAACGTCTTTTTGAGTAAACAAAGGGGAGAAAATGCACTATTTAGATTTGCCACCCAAAGAGCACCTTTAAATATTAATACAAATATTTTTAATAAAACACGTAATTAAAAATTGTTTCTAGAGCAAAATTTATAACTAAATTTATTTTCAATACTTAACGCTTTTTATATAATTTAATTTAAAAAAATATGTAAAAAATTTATATGTAATTTTGTATGTAACTATTATTTTTTTTAAATATGTAATAAAAATTATGTCCACATATTTTTTTCGACCTCTTAATTCTGGTGCACCGCCACTTTTTCCCATGATCAAAAGTGCACCGTGACTTTGAAAAGGTTAAGAACCACTGACTAAGACCATCTCTGAGATCAGTAATTCCCATACCACATGATTCGGATTTTATTTATCAATTCTTTCAAAATCTTACATAAAGATCTTTAGCTTTTGCTTGTCATGACTCATGAGCCATATGGGCACATCTGATGCATCATATTTTTTATTGAAATCCTTGTATTATTTAAATGTTGGGATTTTAAGCTTTACCACATAAAATAGTAGAGATCCTCGACTGATTAATTAGTACATTTTCAACATTTTTGTTCTGTATATTTTTATGTCTATCTATATTTGTAATATTTATCATAAAAAATATGTAAACTTGCACAACAGTGCCAAAAGTCATAAATAAGCTTTCTTGATATAATCATCTACACAAAAGCATGTTTTTAAATTATTCACTCATTTTAACTTTATTATAATATATTATCAATGCACTTTATTTTACGTTTTAATATTGTACATACGAAATGATGTTTTTCGACTAAAATTATTTGCCAATAATTCAGTAAAGGATAAAATTTATTTCACATGTGTATTTTAATATCTGATTTATGCTTTCTAAAATAAAGATTGCAATGGAATAGACGTGAATTATCACACCCCTATAGTATTTTCTAGGCAACTGTTAATATTGTTGTAAATATTATTCTTTTTAAGCACTGAAATCCACATATATTATATGTAATAATATTAATTCTAGAAATGTTCATATTTAGAAACAGTAATAATTCGTCAGAAGAGTTTTTAAATTGGTTTTGTTCCATAGCGATGTTTTTATAATATGGACTATAATATGCAGTAATAAATATTTTTCTAATCTGTACAATTTCACTATGATAATTTCTAATATACATACTTTTACCCCAAAGTTTTTTTATAAATAAATAATGACAATTTAACAGATTTGGTAATTGATAACTTTTACAATAATAACATAAAAAAACCTCTGTAGTTCGAATATATCAATGGATCACCCTTCTTATGTATTAGACATATAAATCCTTTATTTCATTCATGTTTTTATATTGCCAAATATTTTGTGTATGTGATGCAGAAGAATATCACTAACTATTTTTATTAGTATTCTAAATCAACTATAGTTAATTGCAGTATATATTTTATTGTGCAACATAGAAATAATTTTTTGAAGTCGATTATTTTAATAAAAATGTATTTATTACTTGATACAATATCAGTCATTAGAACATATCTTTTTATAATGCTTATTGCAATAAAAAAAGGATCACTAAAAGAGCATCGTTATAAAAATCCAACATATGTTATATCGTTTATTATTATATAATATACGTATAACATAAACAATGTCGTATTAAAAAAATTAAACATCATATGCCTATGAAAAAAATTGCACTTAATATATTTTTCGTCCCAAATACTATTTTATATGCCGGATTGTGTTTTCCTTATAGACACATGACTGCTTGAGTAAATAGCGTTAAAATAATAGGTATGGAGCAGTGAAATCTTGACAGAAAGTTGAATTTCTCAAAATTTATCTTCCATCAAAAAGTTGACGCATTAACTTTGGCTGAATATAGCTGAAATAATACGTCAAGATTATCTTTAACCTCAGCCAAGCGTTAAAATTATTTCGCGTTTCTATATTTTAACATTTTTATGTTTTTGCAAAATAATTTAGATAAATTTCTAAAGTATAAATATTTTATAAAACCATATTTTTCATCTATGTTATTTTTTAATTTGAATGTGACCCATATTACCCTAAAAAAATAAGTTTATGACTCAACTATAAAATTATTTATTTATAATAAATCGATTTTATACAGGCATATAAAATACGTAAGAAGTGTTTCAATCTACATTAAAAATATGTATTATACAACATCAAATCTTGCGAACATAAACACATATTTATTTATATTTTTTTGAAGTATTTTAATATATTTGTTAAAATAAGACAACAAAAAATAATACAAATATCCTTACTGTATTACCATTTTGCAATGCAGAGGGCTTTAGTCTTTCCAGTACCGCTTTCTAGATGACAAACAACCTCGACCACCCTTCGGCATCAGTATAAACCAGTATTTCCTCTTTAAAAAAATCTTCACTTCGTTATGTAGCGTATTATAGAGGATTGAAAGTATCTAAGAGCAAACCTAAGATAATATCAATTAATTTTAATGGCTTTCGATTAGCTCAAAACGTAATTAAAAATAAATATTTTTTTCGCAATTAGCAATAAAATTATCTCTGTAACACAAAGGTCTATCTATATTATAAAGAAAAAGTACAATAATGATAACCGTAACGATAAAAATGCTTGTAAAATACACTTAATTAACGGCTAATGAGTATTTGCATTAAACGAAAATAGTATAAGAAAAAATTACGACAAGTACGCACAGCTAGGTATGGATTGTTTTTATTTTAGCAATGGTTAAACTCTGTAATTTAATAACTCATTTACTTTGAAGCATAATATACTGTTCTGCCGAAGCGCTCGTTAAAATCATGTATATATATTATATTGAAACATACTACTACATATTCGCGTATTTTTTTCTGTTCAACAATCTGAAATTGCATTTTATGGCATAAGATGTTTCTGACTTTATTATCCTTGGTTGTATTCGCATCTCGCAGGAACTATGCCTCCGTTGGCATCCTGTGTAAAATAAGGGGCCATTGTCGGTCTTCGCTTTTCATTCTGACAGACGGACAGACAGAAAGACAGGCTGTATAGACTGGCTTGTATTACAAGGATAGGCTCGGAGACAATAGGCACATAATTAAAGCATGGACAGCGGCGTGCCCATATACGTCCATATAAAGGGAAGGAGTTTTGCCCTAGCGAAAATAGCAAGCCACGATTTTGTCCTCGTAAAATAAAATTTTATTATTATAAATGAGTCGACTATGCCGCTCAGTTCAAACACCCGTATCCCCTGAATAATTAAACCCTATAAATTGAGTGATTATCTTTAGATGCATTTCGTACGCTATATACTTAATCCTCGAACGCGGTGCCTCTACTGACAATAAATAACTGCATCCAGTTTGTGTACCTCTGAACGATCGTTAAAACGTTACTGCCTGTTTAACGATCGAAAATTTGTTTTGTGGCATTAGAAAACTGTGTCTTTGTAAAGAAAAACAGCACAAAGAAAGTGTAACAGTAGAAAATTAATGGGTGGTTTAATATAATGATTCGACGGTGTCTTATGTCGGCACAAGTGTAAGTCGGACAATCACGACATTGAGACGACTTTTATTTGATCTAACAGACCAAACATGCTTTAGAACAAAAATACGCAATGTCACGACAATCATTATTTAAATTTATAAAAATTACATCATTCATTCTATTTTTTCTGCACGATTATATTTTTTTTTCAAAATGTCATGAATTCAATATGAAGTAATCATAAAATTTTCTCTCATTAGACCAATTTATATAATAGACGTATATTTTTACAATGTCAGGGTGTTTTTATAATATATAAGTCAAAGTTATTTAGATGTAAATTATTATTATTATTATGCAACAATTTGTTTAAGTGTCGTAAAGACTATTAGAATATTGTTTATTGCGCTTTTAACGCGTAAAATGTTATGGACCTATCAGATGTAAAATATAAAATAAATTTAATTATTTTTTAATGTTAGTTTATTTTGGCAAATTAATTCCATTAATTCACACATTCGGTTTTATAATACAATCCTAGCTTAAATAAAAAATAAACATTGTTTATATAAAAATATAAATATCCAATAAAATCGTAGAATTTGTCAAATGTTATGTTTTAGTTTTGTCCTCCCAGTCAATTGTACTATATCATGTAATCAAATTAGTATATGTATGTTATGAACACAATTTTATTTTTTATTTCCAGTGATTACACTCCACATCAATTTTTCAATTATTTTACAATAAAGATAAGGTAACTCGACACATATTTTAAATTACACGCTCACCTTTATCACAGAAGTCACCTAACAATAAAACTATATATCTTATAAAAAACTAATATTAAAATTGCAATCTGCCCATTATTTTACCGATTAAAAATGTAATGCATATTGACATGCGTTTTATATGCATATAGCTATAAAAATGAATATATGAAACAATAACAGATATATCCCTAAAATTCGATTTTATATAAGTACGAATTTTAGAGATATCCTCTAATATTATATAATATATCTACATATATGATATTTCTATTTCTCTATAATCTTTTAAAAAGTAAGAAAATTTAAGAAAAGAAGCCACTTTCATTTTGATTGTCTCATCTCGTCCAACCAAGCAGTCGTCCTGAATCACCAATAGTTGAAACCGATCTTTAGAACTATTAATATTTTATTTATATTAGCTTTAATCAGTAAAATATACTTTAATTTTTACAGATAATTAAATTTAATATTATAATAAATAATGCTTTGATTATTACTTAATACCCGTAATAAATTCGCAAAGTATATCGAAGACAATCATTGTCTTACTTAGCAAAGTCACGCATTAACCACCGATACGAGCAGCTCCTTTCTGCTCGAGATGTTCAACTAAACGTATATTTAGCATGTGCAAATATTAAATGTATGTGTATCGGATCAATCGTTGTGCACTATGCGAAGCGGTTAATTAAACAATCGCAGTTACCGTAACCCTAATTACGTGATTAAAACTGTTTAGTTAGTTAGGCGCTCATGAGAGATAGATTCACATAAACAGAAAAATAATTCGTTTCGCAGTGATTGTCAAAAGAAAGAATGAACCTTAAAAATGTAAAAAAGAATACATTGTGCGAATTTGCGGTAAAGCAACTCGCGTTATGATTTATTTGAATGAATAATGTAATAACAGGTTCTCGTCGATACAATGATAAACCGTTGCTCCTAGAAGAATAGAGTACATTGTAAATGTGTCATTGTTATAAACTGTAGTAGTTGGATCTATTAAAATTTTATATTTAAATGCATCTTTTTAATATCGAATATAATTTACAAATTGAAAAAATGTTAGTGGAACGTCAATGCGTACAGTTATGTCAATTATTTTGGTTTGTGAAAATAACATATTAATAATTCATACATAGGAACTTCGATCACACGCGTCGTGGTTTGACCCAAAATTCGCTTTTTTCTAATAACGATAATGAACAATAAAAAAATATTTCCTACAAGTTTTTAACCATTGTCCGCCGATTGGCACGAGTGAAAAAGTTCTTTCCGTTAATAATTTTAAACAATTCATACAAAATGATTAAGAACGAATCGCTTTTGGAGTGACATAGATAAGTGACCTACTCACTGTTAGTAAAAAAATTAAAGAAATACATATTTAATAAAAAAAATATATTAAATAACATCTTTGGTAAAAAAACTTGTTATTGCACGTAGAAAGTAAAATTGATCGTAGGATTTAGAACACGTCTTCGTTATTTTACTCTATTAAGAAATAAATGAATACGCCTACTGTCATTATAATTACATTTTATCGATTTATGATCGAGGAAAGGTATTTTAAAAACATTTTTATCGTCCATTCCTTTGTAATATTATACAATACTTTACGAAATTTTATATTGTACAATTTTATATAAAAAAGAATTGTTGCCTAGTTTACTTTTTTTAAGAATTTATTTATGTAATTTTGCATGAATAAGAAATATCTTACTCTGTGGTTAAAACTTGATACATTAAAAGTATAAATATAATACGTATATCTCAGAAAAATATAATAAGCACACTTATTATTAAATTAAAAAAAAACAAAAGCATGATAAAAAGAAAACAAAAATTACAATTATATAATGATATATATATACATACATATATTATTTATTGACAAAACTTTATTTGACTAAAGTTGCACGAATTTATTAAAAAATATTTTTTCGCAATTATTTCTAGTTGATTTTGGTAAATCATTAAAGGTTTAAAATGCAATAAATATTAAAGAATTTGTGCCAAAGTTCACAGAAAATGCTTTCAAAATGGTGTGTAAATCATCGGCAGATGTAATTTCATAATTATGTAGCTCTTTACTAAATTTAAATTTAGTATTAAAAATCAATTTTCCTTCTAGCATTTTTTTTGTCACCATTATTAATTCATATTTTGGTAGAATATTTATAAGCAAACTTTTAATTTTCATATATGTCTTTCATGTGAGCATCGAAAGGCAAATTTAATCATTTTTTTATAGCAATATTTTGTATAACCTGAAGTGATTTTAATTTTAATTTACTTCTAAATCCCCAAACTCAAGACAAATATGTTAGATGACTATAAACGTGTGCCTCATAAATGTTTAATCTAGTTTTATACGATACTATATTTTAAAACCTTGACATTGGTAAAAAAAATACTATATAATCAATATTTATTTATTTTATTTTATTAATTTATTTAACTTAATAACTAATTTTCACATCAAAGAAATTTTAACTTAACATACGTATAATACATAACATTAAAAAAAATAAAAAAAAAGTTTAATATTATTGAATCAACAATCTCTTCTATACTCTCAATTTAGTATGAATTCATTTTTTCTGTTATTATATGAGGATCTTTTTATATATTTCCATCAATCTCTATATTTATTATGTCGTTTCACTGAATTGGATCAATTATTTATTTTATTGTTTTCCAATATGGTTACAAAAATTTTCATTTTTGGTTAAAAGTATTTTATCTTATCACTTTTTGTAATTAAAGAATTATTTATAGTGTACTGATATAAAACAAAAATATGGTTCCTATATATGTAATGCATGTCTTATGCTAGAAAAATATATAAAAAAAATGTTTTTAATAAATATTTGCACTTTAAATTAGCATAAACTATAGAGGCAGTTAAATAAAAATATACTAAATAGTTAAACGCCTAAATTATTAAAAATATATTTTTAAATGTATTAATCTAATTAATTTTATATAAAAATATTTAATAAAAACCAAAAATAGGTACTAAATAAATAGTTCAACTGTCATTGAGGGCAATTTCACAATACACACTCCAATAACTACAAGCCCAGTCATTAAAATCACAACTATATAAAAAAATATGATATAATTTTATTTTATTGCTTCCAAATTTAACCATATAATATAAAGTATATACGCGTTGAAATTTTAGTTTATATCTTCACATGCAATTTTCTAAGTAGGAAATGGTACAACAATTATACTTACAATCCGAAACTCAACCAAGCAACACCGGATACTTACGGTTAATTTAACAAGATCTAATATTAATCTGAAAAAAACAAGAACACGATCATGTGTATATTTGATTATTGATTATTTTCATAAATTCATTACAAATTACCGGAATGATTTCATTGAAGAAATCTTTTATTCGAATCCCGCTAATCGAGAAACGGTCAGCATTGTAGAATCGCAAAATGGACCGTAACACTAATTGTTTATCTATTTGCAATTTTTTCCTATAAATTGGTACAGTGGACTCATCAAAAACCCATAAATCTCCAGATCCACTTTGACTGACCTTTGTGACGAAACGACTCGTTGTTGGCTATCGATTGCGAAATTTAGTTTTGCAATCGATACAGTTTTTCGTGATCTATCTATCTAGATAATTATTAATACACGTTGCATAATCCATTGGGGATGCATGTGACAATAGTAGTAAACATTTGTGTGAATTCTGAAAAATAATGCGTCTCAGTCACGTCATAAGGCAATTTGTAGATGCGCCTTTGATTTGCATGCAATTGACTGATAAAATAATGCAAAATTAGCATAATGTATAATAATACATATATGTATATACTGCAAATTGTACTTTCAATGCTTCTCACGAATTTCACTCGTTAAAACATTATATGTTATTTAATATTATTTGTGCCATTGTAAATGAAATTTTTAAAACCCCTGAAGATAATTTACTTGTACATTGAATTAACTAGTATTTTTTATGTGTATTGTTGCAGAATATTACTAACCTTGTTTTTAAGGAATGAAGCTTCTTCTAAAAAATGTATTATTCGAAAGTCATCCAAATTATCCTTATGCATACTTTAAGAAACGCATATTATGTAAGTAGCCTACATAAGATGAACATAAAATTTGCATATTAGGTAAGGTTTATCACCTTTTAAAAAACTGAACTTTGACATAATTGTATAAAATGAAACATTTGGCATTCGACTCTTTTTATCGCGAGTTACCATGGAAATAAGCTTCTTTCGGACGCCTAATTTCTCTATGGCTGCATATAATTTATCTCTATGCAGCTTTAAAAGCAATAAATTGGTGATACATCTCAATCTTTTCTAGAATTTGAAGAATTGAGAAAATTTGTTCTATTGTTAATTTTCTTGCTATTTCATTGCTATTTCCTTACTATTTTTTTTTTCATATGATTGCATGCGTCTCGCTATAATATTAGATAATATTTTATATGCTGTATTTAATGATGTAGTAAAAATTATCAATTAGTTACTCTTCTTATGTATGTTATCGTATTGTTAAATATTTTTAATAATTTTATTGTTGTTGTTTTATTGCAGAAGAGTATCCTCGTCTCTTACAATCATTTCTGCAGAAAGGTTATCTGTACTTACTAACTTATTATTCAGCTTACCCTATACCTGATATATATAAATCCATTAAATTTATTATACACACAATATGTTCATCCTGAAAAGACGAATTAATGTTGTTTCGTTAAATAATAAACTCTCAATACCGCGTAAAATTCCAGTTGGAGTCCCGCAAGGTTGTTTGCTCGAACTTATCCATCCCACCTTTGAAATTGTACTTCAGATTGGTTAGAGATAGAAGCAGAGTTTGTTTTTTCATGATTAAAATTTGTTTAGAAACAATATAAAAGTACGTACATATCTTATTGCAAATCTATAAGATTTGACTTTCAGAACGTGTTCCGTCACGCAATGTATCTTACATTGGATTTTATCAAATTTAATATTATCATATTATTTTAAGTCTCACAAAATCCTCGCTAAATTTATGTTTCTGATTGCATTGAAAATCCCATTATATTTATCGTAAAGTTAATCTGAATTTTTATTACAACGCTTCGGTGACGAACATGCGAATAATGTAGAGCAATTATTTCTAAATGTATACAATAAAAAAAAACATTATAAAGAACATTATTTATCCCCTGATGAACCAAAATTACAACATTAGCTACTCGTATTCCTTGTGATTGACAACATAACTTTTCCAGTACGTTATCAAGATGCTCATACTGACGAGGAAATGCAATGTTCTAATGGACAACATGATTATGATGGGAAATTATGGTTTTCTGCGAGTATCGTCCGTGAGAAGCCTTTTGTATTTGAACAACTAAGATGTTTTATTTCTTTTGTACACGTTCCCATACACGTTCGATCAAATAAAAATGTCACTCAGTATTATTTAAATAATCATGTATTAAGAATTTAATGTTCAGAAATTAAATTTTACTGCCTGTCTTACGTCAAATATACGTCAATTGCAATTTATTCTAAAAAAAATAAAACATATATTTATATTTACCAAAACTCAGTGACAGTAAGTTAAATACTGTATCTCTTATATAACCAAATATTACATTTTTTTGTGTTCCATGTGGATAGACTCTAGATTTATAATGTTCCATTTCAAAATTTAAATTTTATGTTTTAAAATAATGATAATATGGATATTATTCGGAATTTTCTATTCTTTACAATTGTTAGTTCAATGTCGCTTTTATTATCAGTATGTAATATATACTATATAAATTAAATTAGCTCTTTTTGTAAAATAAAAACACTCTCTGTTTACTGTCATTAAAAAATATGAATAAAGTTTATCTTTTATTTTTCATATTGCATGTAAACATTATTTCTTCATATAAGTTTTTCATCTCTTTTTAAAGCTCTTTCATCATTGGGGTCGATATTTATCAGCATATTTTCTAAGCTAATTAAATATTTTCGCTTACATTCTCAGCAATAAATAAAATTGGATCTTCAAGATCACTGGTAGATTTATTTTCGATTTCACCTTTCAAAATTATTTCCCAACTACATGGTCATTAAAATCTTTATAACGATATACTTATTTCTAATTAATATTTCTTAAATCTTTTTACTATTTTTTGCCATTGTAAACATTGTGTTTAAAATAAAATTGAGTTTTTAAAACCGAATAAAATTCCGTAGCAATATATAAATATTTTATTTTTTATGAATTTTATAGTACATGCGTGTGTTTTTGCTTTCTTCATACAATAAATAATTACATGTTATATTATACTCGTATATATTTATTATTAATTATATAAAATAATAAAAATAAAAGTGGAAAAATTTTGTACAGCATTATTTTATTATTTTAGATTATGTTACAAAAATGATAAAATAACTGAATTTAAATGGCGCGGCGAACTGATAAAAATAAGAGTTGAATTATCATTAAAAATTCCAATAAAATTCCAATAATAAAATAAAATTGTTATCTTTATTTTTTATGCTTATCTGTATTATTTATAATTATAAAAAAATCTGAAAACATTTTTTAAAAAATCAGAGTATATTGATTGCAAACTGTGTATTTATTTTTATATATAAGGAAAAATCATTCGGTCAAAAATTATACTTATAGTCTACGTACTGTTTGAGAAATTATTGTATATATATAATGTATGCGTCGTAGCTTTGTTTGCGTCTGAAAAATCCAGTCGTCTCCGAAGCGAACATTGACGTGAAGAGGGAAGCGTTTTTCCGAAGTTTTTCAGTCAATCTGTCGATGATCAGTATAATTGTATTTGTTGCGAGTTCAAATAAAGTCGGGGATATCAGAACTAAATTGTTGATAAAGTTCTGACGAAAGCGAATTTCAAATGAAAGTCAAGTGCAAGTAAAAATGTATGCTTGGTCTGCCTGAGGCAGGTTTTGTTGCGCATTCGCTTTCGATGCTACGGCCAATTATGAAAATTTTGGTGTGTAATTGCATTTTTTAATTGCTCTCTGTTTTAATATTGAAAAAAATGCGTTTATCTATTAATGTCTGTCAATGTTTATAAAGACACCGAACGATGGTTGAGAAATGCTTTTAGCTAATTCTTCGGAATATATTACGGTATACGAAGAGTTTGAAGTGTAACTAGATTTGTTTACTTCCGTCTTACTTCATATTAGAATATTTGCGTTGCATGACCGTTAAACGGTCTGAGATTCGGCCTTGCTTATGTCATTTCATTCAATCTATTCGTCAATGAAAAACATTTGTTTTTTTTCTTTATTGTTATTGTCACGTACAGTATGCAATTTTCATCATAATAAAGTCACTGAAAGAGGATTGAAGACTAATATCATATGCTTATCGCATTTTTAACGCGTAATTTGCGACAAGTTTTTTTCTCACGTCCATTTCGATAAGAGATTCGTATATTGTAGCCCTCCTCAGTACGTTATTTTATTAGTAAGTCATAAGCTTTAAATAGTTTTTTAAGCAAAAAATTCTGAATTAAGTTTAATAAGATATGATAACAAATATTTTAATAGCAAAAAATACCGAATCCAATCACACAAATTACTATTAAAAATGTATTATTATCTATTGTCTTATGACAATATTTTACTGAGGAGGCGATAAATTTATGCTATCCATGCCTTATTAAAACTGTTTCTTACTTTAAATTATTTATTTTTGCTTACTAAAATAGCATCTGTGGTTCAAAAGATATAAGCTATTAGATAAAGATATTTTATATATATTTAATATACTATTTTATTTATAATATTATATTATATATTACAGCAATATACAAAATCGTTCATTTCAATACAACATTAAAATTAAATGGATCTATATATATATTTTAGTGAAGTTTTAAACCAAATATTTGTTGCAATAAATAACGGATAAAAAAATATAATTTAATTATTTAATATTTTAAGTAACTAAAACAAATATTTAATAATTATCTTAGTTTTAAACCAAACTTTATTATAAGATAATTACGTGTTTATAATTTAATGACTTTAAAACTTGTAAAAGTTATTCTGATAATTTTCAATAAAGTAAAAAAAGGCAGTTGTTTAAAAATAAATTTTATTTTTCCAAATATATATTTACATAATATTTATTTTTTAATCACATGTTTGAGATGAACTTATTGTTTCGTTTTCATCAAAAATATATTCAATACACAAAAAATCATGTACAATACGTAAACGCAAAACTTATTACATTATTCAGATATTTACCCACATCTAAATATTAAGAAAAATAACACATATCACCAAACCTACAAAATGCGAAAATACTTATTCTCTGTGTTTATAAAACGTTTATGTACAACTTTTACTGAATCCACTTAAAGACTACCCTTTATATAGAAAATAAAACATAATATTTTCACTGACCAAAAATAATATGTACATTTAAGTGTGTATAAATATTTTTTTAAATCACATTTTTTCTACAGTTACTATTGTTTGGTGTTCTATAACTATTTTTTTTCGTTGTTGATGTTATATATTTTAATATTTTTTTTATTTTTTACTTGGTAATTAATTAACAAGCACAATCACAAGAGCAGCTGCGCTTTACACGCTTCTCACGATGGAGAGGAGAATCCGCGGATCTCACGGAACGCGGTTGCACATCTGAAATTAATAATTTAAATAGTATTATGCTCAATTATAACTTTGTTAGAATAAATAATATGAATTATACTTACAATGAGGACGTCCAGGATCTTGAACTGGAACCTCATGCACCAACGACATTGGTACTGGAATATGGATTGGCACAGCACGAGCCATTGCTTGTCTTCCCAACATTTCATGGCTGGCTTCGTGAGCTTGAGCTTCTTGTGCCTAAAATACAAGTAAAAATTAATAAAAAGATTTGTCCAAAACAATAGATAGAGTTTTTTGTAATCGCAAAAAAAATAATAGATAGTATTTC
Organism: Plectrocnemia conspersa; assembly: GCF_051122295.1. Classification (NCBI taxonomy): domain Eukaryota; kingdom Metazoa; phylum Arthropoda; class Insecta; order Trichoptera; family Polycentropodidae; genus Plectrocnemia; species Plectrocnemia conspersa. Next base: position 13,698,832 of record NW_028277166.1, on the reverse strand, counting down.
TTCTCTAGAATCTCCAAAATTATGATGTTTCGCAAATTTTTTTGTAAAATATGCAATAATTTATACAAATATTTAAAAAAAATCACAACCACTGCAATTTTAATTCAACGGATTTAAACTTTTGATTAATTTCTTAGCAAAGAAGTTATATTATAAGTTCGTTTAAACTCATCTCTAAATCTAAATTTACGGCAGTTATTAGCAACGTTAAATTTTGCATATAAATATTAATACGGATTAATAAAATTAGCAATTTGTATAAAAATGTAAAGTTGTAGATTACATTGAGTTCTATTAAAACTATTTTCTGAGTCTAATTTTATGACAGTTATTAGCGACATTATATTTTGCATTAGCGTTTAAGTAAATAAATAAGTATTAGTTTTACTTCGTTAAATTCACAGCTGCACATTACAGGTAGTGATAAAAGAGGCAGAAATTTTCTATTAACACTCTGAAAACATTGATTAACAATAAAAGTTTATGACCGACTCCAGGAATTGCGATTAGCAAATATTTTGTTTTAAGCTCCTAGGCAGCATTTACCAGTCAACAAAGTATTAAAAATGCAAGGATCAATTAATTAAGAATGATTGTATTGTTGGCAAAGATTCGCTCGCAAACAAAATGAAACAAGACTCAATGTTTTCATGTGAATGCTACAAAATCGTATTTTTTTCTACAATAATAAATATTATCTGATGGAAAGTAATCTTCAATTAAACATGCATCAAATATTTTAGAAATAATTATAATATTATCTCATAGGGGTATTTTAAATAAATTATTAATGAAATAATTATGCACTCGTATATATTACTTGTTCATTTATATCTAGTATTTTAATTATTAATTATAATATGATATAATTTACATGTATAAATATTAACATAAATTGTAAATTAAAAAAATACAAAAATATATATTATGAATATAAATAAATACTCTATTTTACATATATAATTTTTTGAGAATCATCAAGAATTTTTGAAAAATTTTGATTATTTTCTCGTTTTTTGAGAAATAACAAACACCATTTAAGAGCATTGAGATGAAGTTGTAAATTGCATGACATTCTTTTGTAGCAAATAAATTGACATTACGAAAATAATTTCTCTTGAAAAATGCCAAATCGAAAAATTTCGAGAAATCATTTTATGGAGCCTTTATTGGTAAAAATTAAATTTGTACAAATATATTTTAATGTTTTGCAACCACTGCATTTTTTATACCACTGCATAAGAAGGGGTAGTTTTATGCCAGATGTTTGCTTTTTGCAAGCATTTAATAGAGGTCAAAAGTATTTGAATGGCAAAAAAAACTATTTTCTTATAGATACTGTCATATCTCTGCTTTGATGATAATTATTAATTAAATAAGAATAAACAGCCCAATATAAACATCTGCAGATTTTAAAAATATATGGGAGCTTTTGCTAGATTTTTTCACCGAAAATTTTCGTAAAAATGGCAAATTTCACTTTAGATGATAATTTACGTGTTATAATGTACCTAATAATATGTTCGTGATAAATGTTTTACCATTATTTAAGTTATTTTACATTTTAATAACTATAAATAATATAATTTACATGCTTCAATATTGGCAAAAAAATTCTTTAAAAATAAATTTCACATGCATAGAGATATCTACAGTAATATACTGTATTATTATAATCAAATGCAATATGTCATATATATTTTTTTATTTATTAACATTTCTCGACAATTCTCGAGAAAATCGAGAAGTTAATTTGCGAATTCTCATTTCTTGAGAAACGCAAAACATTTAAAATCAGAATGCCTAGTTATGAACAATTGACTTATTTATAAACATTGAGTAGATGCATATACTTCAGCTATAAATAGCTAAAGCAAAAATAAAATATGTAAAAGCTCAAATAAATTCAAACACAAAAACATTAAAACTGCAACTTTTCTTAAATACTTCTACAGTCTTAATTAATGACTTATATTATATTATATAAGAGTTGTTCTCCGACTACTTCTACTGCTTCATGTGAGTAAGCAAGTTAAATCTTTAAGTCGACTTTAATTCGAAAAAAATATAAGGAGTCCAAAAATCGAACCTTGAACAAATTATAAATAAGTGTAAAAAATAAACTATCTTCTAATCTAATTTATGTATATGTCTATGTAACGTTCTTTCGCATAACTCATCTGATTAGTATATTAGTTGCATACGAATGAACATATATTTAAAATATGTTTTTATTATATTTACCTCTTGCTCTTCAACGCGTTGTTGTTCAGCGTGCTCTTGTTCAGCAGCACGAACAGCTTGTTGAACTGCTCTCAAATCATCTTCGCTGATCATCGGCAATGGCATTCGTTGTAAATGAATCTGAAAATTAAACAATTCATTGAATAAAAAAATGAGTGAAATAACTTTAATCACCTGACGAAGTATATTCAAATGTAATCAAACGAGTTTAAAAGGACACATTAAAACTTGTTCTCATTCAATTCGTTATAATACCGGTTTGTCGAAAATAAATATACAACCTATTGCTGAATAAAAAATGTTAAAAAACCTCACCTCTTGCAAATGCTCCTCCTGAGGCATGTGAGAATCTTGAGGGACAGACTCAGGTTCAACCTGAGGCATTTGCAGCCTCTGTACGTGGATGCGAACTTCCCTGGGGATCAGAGTCATCTGTTGCGGTTGTTGCTGGACGTGTTGAGGAATCTGAACATGGAACTGCCTTTGATTCATGACTTGAGGAGGAACGAAGCTAGGCCGGAACTGATGAACTTCTTGCTGTTGATACTCAGGCATCTGATAAGAATGGGCTTGCTGAGGCGCCGGAGCCTGAAATTGATAAAAATATAAATAGCAATAAAACACGTGTTTCGTTGACAAGATCGATGAACCCAAACATTGTTTGGTGAAACAATTTTAGACGAATTCCCACGATAACATTTTCACACTTCCTACGCGGCCGAAACGTTATCTTGTTTATTATATCGACGGTTTGGCCTCTGGGTCGATGTGGCCAGACCCATTAAAAACCTTGGAGGCCTTGCTCGGCGATGAAAAACTATATATCTGATGAACATGTATACGTTAAAGAGTTTATATTTTATAAATTATGTAATTGCACAAAAAACGTAGAATTAAACTCAATTATCGCAAATTGATTAAATACTGCGCTCCAACAATCCTTGAAACCATTTCAGATATGTAAGGCAAAGCTTGAGAAACATGTCACCGGTAAAAAGCACACAATATAACTTTAAAATGCCACGATCTTTTCTTGCAGTATAAATACGGCTGTGTTACAGCGGTAAAAGTAGCGTTTTTTTAATAATATATTTACATATTTTATAAACAGTGTATATGTATGTTTATATATATATATATATATAATATACAATGAGGCACTAAAATACAAAATGCTTGAAATGCGTCCTTGATATTTTAATTATAAATTATAATAATACGTTGAACTATCTGAATGAGTCGCATTTATTATGATAATAAAAAAACAATAATAAATTATGTATGTTCATGTAATAAGTATAGTGATTCATAAGGCATGAAAATTATTTTTAAAAAATATATACATAGTGTAGTATTTTCAACAACGTGAAGTATTTAAAATAATTTGTTAGAAACTACTGAATGTTTAATGCGCATTAAAAATTAGTGAAGTTATTTATATGTATCTGGCATTACTTAACATTTAGGATAGAACGCAAAAAATCCTGTATTCAATTAGAAAGAGCCAGCCATATTCGTATATCTACATACATACATAAATAAAAATGAAGCTCTTCAGAAAAAGTACTCTTAAATAACTTGTCCCAAAGAATAAAAACCAAATTTAATAAAGCCCAACTTACGTATTATTGTCCTCCTAAATAATAAATAAATGTGAAAAACACATACTTTAATTTTCTCAGAATAAAAAAATAAACACATTTTATTGGAGATATATTTGAGTCAGAAAAAATTCACTCAAAAATATTTGGAACAAGTGGCATTTAATATTTTACTTTTATACTACAAATCTGATCTTCATGACATGATACAAACAATAAATATAAAATCAAACACCATTTAAGAACATTCTCAGATTCTAAAGCAAAAATTCTTTAGAGAATATCTAAAAAAAGGCTTGAATTTATCCCGAAAATATTTTCTTAAACATGTCATTTCAATGAAATCATATCGAAATATGCTTTCACTGAAAGATATATATATTTACTAATGAAACTATAATTTATTTAGGTTTTAGTAAAATTATACGATCTTAGCTTTTCCATATCTATATATAATACATACATTTATAAACTATCATTATTTATTAACACGCGAAGTACGAATGTTACAGTGAATATGTATTTTTCAGTTAAGTTATGTTTTCAATAGTGAAGTCCAAATACATTTTCAATAATAGATACACATATATGTCCACTATCAAAAATTTAATTTGACTTGTCGCTAGTGAAATTATATGCTGCTCTAAAATGTCTATGAAACTCAATTTTACAGTTGCGAAACGTCCATTTGCTGTCCATTCCCAAACCTAACCTAATAAAAGTTTTAAAACTGATCATAGTTTTAGAACTTTCATTAGATCAAGTCCAAAAATACCAACTTATCTCTTAAATAAATAAGCGGAAGAAGAAGTACAGACAGACACATTCTCGCACATTGTTTTATAATAGATATTACACTATTTTTAAAAATATGATAGCTATTCTTACTGATATTAACACGGACTTGATTAAAATATATTCAAATCGAATTTTGGTCAATAGGAGTGCGCAAAAACAATTATCACTTCTCAGAAGTCAAAAATCCACGTCAAAAGGAATAAAATCGTGTCGGCAGTGGGAACGCTCGGTAACGATCGTTCCCACTGCAACGGCGCCGACACGATTTTATTGCTTTTGACATGAATTTTTGACTTCTGAGATGAGATAATTGTTTTTTGCGCTCTCTTATTGGTCAAAATTCGGTTTAGATATGCTTCATTCGATTCTCACTTATTGTAAGGCATAATATTGTTATAAAAAGTTTTAACAGGAACGCTAGATAACCGAGCGTTTTCACTGCAACGGCACGATTTTATTTAAGAGGGACATCGTTTGGAGGAGATTTTATTTAACAGGGACAACTTGATCAGAAAAATGTATGTACTTTTATGAAATACCATGAATCTTAATGAAATCGAAATATTAAAAAAAACTACCACTGACTCGCCCACCTTTGCCCCCCCCCCCCCTGGGAAAAGCTGAAATGGTGTCCTTGCTTGACGTGTTTCAACAGAAAATTTACAATAAATAATATAAAGTTTATATACATCATTTGCGTTAACACAGTCAGTTCGAGAGCACTCCATTTCATCGTTATTTGCAATTTAGAAAGAGATAGCAAGCTTGGGTTTACGCCCCTACTATTAACTTTAAAGCGCACGATACGGATATACGTTCGATATGCTTATCATTACTGGTTTATTTTTTTAACACATTTATAGAAAAATCTATAAATTATCCGTATCGCTTTAGAGCTCTTTCTAAATTATGAATTATGAGGAAATAGATATCTCTCGTATTAACTGTGCTAACGCATATATAGTATAGTTAAAAACATTAATATTATCATTTTTTGAAGCGAGACTAAAACAAAAACATTTCCAACGGCAATAGACATCGTTTTGCTCAGATGCAGATACATTTTTTTAACCCTTTAAACGCCAGTGAGTTTTTAGTGAGTCACCTGTTACTTCTCTTCACGCGTCAGTATCTCGTTCTAAAAATAATTATAAATTATTTGGTTAACTGATAAATGAAGTAAGTACAATAATCTTTAATAATTAAAATTTTTTTTAAATAATTCGTTAGCTGGTTTTAAAAAAATAATTTCTGTAGAAAAAATAATCAAGAAGTGACTCATTGGTGAGTCGCTGGCGTTTAAGTTGTTAAAGAAGATCTAAAACAAATTATTGCACAAACTAATTTAATGTTAAAAATAAATATAAGACTTAAGGAATATTTTTTCACATTCGCTCATTATATCAGTTCATTTAAGTTTAACAATAAAAAAACAGCCGTCAAATATCAACAAGACGGTTAATTTTTTTCTATATATTCTAAATAATAAACTGTTTTATCTTTCTATAAGCATGACGTAAAAATGAATATCGTACCATATTTGTATATTTTCAGTTATAAAAAAATTTTAATTGTAGCCATTGATATAAAATACATATATTTTCCGAAAAGGTATACAGACTTATTTTACATTATTCAATCTTTATTGACCCAACTATCAGAATGAAAGAAATGTAGTACATCTCCAACTATTACCCAACACGCTGATAATATAAGCATCTCCAAAATTTGAATACGTCCTCATGTAAATCAATTTCGTGTACGTAATACCGTGCGAGGTCGGGCGACTTTGCATTTGACCCAATCATACAATACAAAAAAGACTAGAAATTAGACCTCCAAAAAGTATGTATATTTTCTAAGGTCAATTGCCACAGCAGCTGCGACAAATCAGATTAAATCTCTACTTCGTGATCGCCGATAACGATCGATATGCGATACACACAAAGAGGATGATACTTTTGACGGAAGTATAAACTACCGGCACTAATCGATAGAATCACAAAGACTTCTTCGATACGATGACGTATTTCATTAGGAGCAAAACGATCCAATTCTATTTTTTATTCCGAGCGCGCAAGGTTCGCGATCATCCGTCATTGTCAGTGCATCACTCCGCTTATGTACTCTCCGACGTCCTTGTCATCTTCGAGTCTTGTCTTCGCTATGATGGTGAAGAGATGTGCGAAGACAGCGACGACAAAACGAAAACGTAAAAAAGGCCGTGCCGGAGTGCATTGTCCTTGTATGTGCAGCGAGAACGTGTAAATTGGAACGATAAAAAATTAGCAACTAACAGGCGAGTTTAACACCTCGTCGATATAATGCAACGAATTCTGTAATGTCTAGTAGGCAATATTAAATAAAAATCTAGCTTAAGATGAGAACGATGGGGATTAATGTTACAGACGTACGTGCAAATAAATTGACTGATCAAATTATCTTATGAGTTTTCAATACCTACAGATCGTTTTTAATTATTACAATTAATAACCCATTAGTTGACAAAATCCGATATATCGGCTTTTACTACTTTGCCAGGAATCGCTAAATTCAAGGTTATCAATGAAAAGAGGATCAGAATTATTTTTAATGGGCCATAAAGTGTTTGCTTCAAGGAAAGACATAATTTTTCGGAACATATATTTTTTTATTATTTAATGTAATACCAAAAAGTTTGACAATGAAAGTATCTTAACCAAGGAATCAATATTGTATTAAGTTGTTTTATAATGATAGGATGATTTTTTTGTAATAATAACTATATATAACATATGTGTAACATTATTATCGATACGCTGTAGTTTCCCGATAATAACCGTTATTACAGACGTGACATTTTGACTGCCATTTCAAGGTTAACTGTGGTAGTTTCAACTTTTAAATTAAACGTTGAACTACGACGTGCTGAAGATCGATTACGAGCTATACTACAATACATGCCATTAAAACCGCTGAAGAAACTGAACAGCGACGTACTGTCGACCGATTACGTGCTACTGTATTACGTAAAAAATCGTGTATAGCCAAATATTAAGATAAACTTGTAATAACAGGATAATATAAATATATTTCAAGCTAGTAATATATCAAATTTAACAGCTGAGCAAAAGAGACCTAATATTATTTTATTTCTGGATCTTTCAGTATATTTGTCTTACGCTATACATTCTAAAATAATTTAATATTGATACCAAGACTTTATTTAAAAGTAAATTATTTTAAGGATAATTGATATTTAAAATTTGTAAAGTCGTATTACAATAAGACCAAAATTTTCCATATTTTACCTATTTTTTTTTTCTATTTCTAAATGTAGTGTTTTGACTCAAAACTTTACAGTTAATTATATATTAAAATCTAAAATGTAATATGCTAACGTAAACACATATAACCAGTCTCGTAAGTAGCACAATAATAAGTCGATAATAAATGTGTCAGGACTGGCTATAAAATTAATTTGGCATAAAAATAATTTAGAACTATTTTTTTTTTTATAAATTAAACTATTTTGTATTCTATATATAATTTTAGTCAAATAAGTAAAAAAAAACCTTCTTACAGAAAAAAGCGATTTTCTTAAATTGAGATCTTTATTACAAAAATCTTGAAAAGTTTCTGTACGATAAAATTGATAATTAAGTTTTTATACTGTGCATATATTTTTAACTTTTGGGTGCATTAAATAATAAAATTTTATGTATATTTTTAATAATACCTAGTTGAAAACAATTTCTTATATTTGTAATGATAAAACGTGTTCTACAATCATTCACTTGGGCTTTGACTCCAATTAAATTAAGGTAATTAAATTCAATGATAGTAATCATAAATTATGTTACTTTGTAAGGTATTTTTTTAATGCATCTAAAATTAGAGCAAAAATCGTACACATATAACCATAGCGAACGAAAGTGACTTCTTAAAGAATTAATACATTCCAAAGCGACCTCGAAAAAAATCACTTAAAAAATAATAACAAACACCTTGCGAATGTGTACACTTTATAAAGGTTAATGTTTGCACGTTTTTATACAATATATTTTTTAATCGTCGTACAAAATGACATGGATGATATACGAGGAACCTTTTAGAATAAACCAAAAAAAATCAAAGCATTGTTCCTCGTTGACATTTTCTAAAGAAGAAACCAATCTACTATGTAATGTTATGTTATTTTATGTTGTATTTTCTTTTTTGCGGTTCATTTGTGGACCCATTTAATATTCAACGTCGTGCCGAATAGTGTCCAACAACAATTGCCCGTTGTTTGCACGCGTGACCTTCTCTGATATAAGGTAGACCAAGGATAACGATCGTTATTGTTATTTTTCTACTTATACACACATTATTAATAACAAATTGTATAATTTTTTAACATACGTCATAGACAATCATATATATACAACAACTATTTTAACTTAAACATTTACTTTTTCTCTTCTAGTTCATAAATAAATCATTCATTAATTGTATTATATTATAAACGTTTATATAATGACATGCAAAGACACGCAATGCAATTTCAATAATATTTCTTAAAAACTTTTTTCAACTTAAGACCAATCATCCAGTACATTCATTTCAGAAATATGATTAGTTGCACGATTAAAATAAATAGCTCTGACAGAGTCGCCAATGTTATAATCAATTATTATACAGTCACGACCTCTCAGTAGCCAGCTAGTGTTTCAGAACATTATTAGCACGTATGTTAGTACATCGAATCTTGTCCGGTAATTAAATTTTTTATCAGTCGAAAAAAATATAATGATAGGTTTAGAACCGTAGCGCGAAAGTGAAGACAGTTCAATCACCATGACTTCATTGCCAACTAAACCGCAATTCAATATATTTTCACATTTATATCTTATGATCAATCTATAAAATTGTACGATTTAACGAAACATATATAAAGATAAATACCGAGAGACGTGTATAATTACAACATCGATTAAATGTTTGTGTAGGTGATAATTATGGTATTTTGATTTGTATATAATTTATGATGCTTGAAAGAAGCTGAAATTTATGTATGGTATTGAAGGTTGAGAAGGCGGCAGTTTAATATTATATTATAAGTTAAATGAGTTCGATATTCGGTTCAAGTTCAGTCAGTTTTCAAAATCAAGGTATGGATCATCAAGGTTCGTATATGCGACGAGTGTTGAATTATAATTATATATTTTGAATGCTATATGATTCGCTTATCAATATATCTTTATGCATACTATCTGCATAGTGCATATATTTAATATGTTACTCAAATTAAAATATCATAAAGTGTGATTTACTATTATAAATACTAAGAATATAAAGTTTTACAAATAAAGGAGTGCCTTAAAATAATAAAATACATATTTATTTTATTTTTTATCTTTAGATTAGATAATATAATATACATTTAAATTTGTATAGTAAAATAGGAAATATAATACAAGTATTTTTAATAAACAGAAAGTTAAGAAACATCCTCTTAATAAAGCATAAAAATTCCTTAAGCAAAATAAATAATCCTGTACCACAATTTTAAGATTATCTTATTAATTTATCTATTTTTTATCTCTATCCATCTTTGTAAGTGTATACCACATTTTATATTCTGCAAGCGTATATTTCAAGGTTTCCTTCTTCATATTTTGGCATGCTTTATTTTTAACGCAGAATATGATATTTACACACAATCTAAATAACTAAAAATGCTAAACGTATATTCAAATTCTCAACATATGATGTATACAGCTTTATTGTGAATATCTTCTATTAAAATTGTTTTTTACAAAAAAGTTATAGCAGTGTGTGCTATATAGAAACTCGTCAACTCTAGACTAACCAAAAATATTCCGATCTTCAAATAGTTCATCAATATATTAATATAATAAAAATGTAAACATTTTCTAGTAGAATTGAATAACATAATAAACATCACTGCATGGTTAAATTATCTATTGATGACAACCAATGCAATTAAAATGATGTTGCTTCCTGTAATTAGGTTGCGATTTAGATGTGATTCGAACCACCATCCCTGACCGCCATAACCAATCATTTTTTGGCTTTATCTTAATATTTTCATTGTCGCCTTGTCCATTATACGCTTATACATAAATATGTACATATGTACAGATATTCCTCTTGTGCGAGAGTGCATCAACCTTGAGACGATATTTTACTGTTACACAAAACGTCGCCGAGCATTGTAGCCGTGTAATAAGCTCATCACGTTTGTGACATTTAATGATTCCAATTTCCTATCTGGCACTATTATTTATTTTGTATCGGACCGGTCCATTAGAGCGCAACTTAGGGGGTATTTACAAGCGATTATGGCCGTAGGGAAAAAATATTACCATAATAACGCGTTCGTTCCTTTTCGGCTCTTTCAGCGTTCAACTTGTACCGGTTAAAATATAAATTATCAAATTACGAAATCCACAAATATCTCACCTTGCAACGGTGCTTCCTAAACGTATGTTTTTACAACGAAAAAAATAACCTTCGCTTACACTAATTAGAAATAATTATAATGGCGCTGGGAAGCATTGCATATGAATTAAAAATATACACAGCAATACACATATGATATTAATAGCATAGAATCGCTCAATATCTAATTAACAACAATCGTATGACACACTTTTTATAATCGATACACGCATGCGAATCAAACTCTTTTAAACGGATTTTCCCTGTCGTTACTCATGTTTATGTTACCAAACAATTTGAGTCAGATGTGTGTCAAAATATTTATATTTCACTTATAAAAGCTCGGTGATTGTACAGCAGGACTATTCAGCTATATGTTATATTAATTTTGAAAGGAATATCAGAATCAAACATAAATTACAAGCAGCCTACCTTGTAATACATTGAAATTGTTCTAAACTCGGCGATTATCGTCGCTTCATGTGTGAATTTATGCTCACGATTTATTTCAATTTATTTAGAGATTCATTGAGCAATTTATAATTTTAGTAAATCAAATTTCGCATTAAAATCAAGGAATTTTGGTGAATTTATAGCAAGATTTAAATTTCAAGAATATGAATCAAAATTAATTTCTATATATATATATAATATATATTTCATATTTTACTATGAAATTTATTATTTTAGCAAATAAATATAAAAAATATCCAGTTTAAAATAAATAATATATTTATTATCTTAACAGAACTTCATCATTTTATTTTATGTTCAACTCACAGATCTTTTCATATGTTAATTTTGAAGAAAAAAACACATATATACATACATATATAACCGGCTAACACACTATTTATAAGATTTTTGACCGGTTGGAATATGTAACTAATAATAGTATGTCGAATATAAAATTAAGCCGGTTACAATAGTATGTCAACTAGTTATAATAACATAGGATTTTCTATATTCGGTATTATTTTTAGTTAAAAATGATATACTGATTAATAAATGCTTAGATTAGCTTGATTTAATTTATAATAAATTAAGATTTTAATAGTTGAAGATATGCTACGACTTAACTGATATGCAAAAATAAATAAAGTACTTCAACTAGAGTTTCCAATTAGAAACTTTACTTTTAAATATATTAAAATCTAAAAAGACACCTAAATATGACTTAATGAAGCATAATAAAGAAACTACCAATGACCATTTTATATAAAGCAAAAATCAGGCTCAATTACTTCCAAACCTAATGGAAGGTTGCTCAAATAATTCGACTACTAAATCCTGAAAAAGAAACAGAATATGTCACATCATACAAACAAATCAGCTGGCTACTGATAATGTCAAAAATATTAGAAAGGCATATTTATATATATTATATTATTTATTATAGTTACATATGTTTGATATGCAATATTTATGGCTTTTTCTACTTTAACAATAATAAATATCATATTGTACCTGAATTCAGTTTTAAATGAATTTAATTTATATTATGCATCATCTTCGATAATGAAATTCTAATAAAAAAGTATTTATACTGTACAAAAATTGCCAATATCTGATCAAATTTTAATTTTACATTAAAATCAAGCCATCTTTGTAGTAAAAATCTGTTATCAAATATATTTATAGTGTAATTAATATAATTTATTTCATTATCTTTTTTTTATATGATACATAAATATTTTACTATGGCTAATTATATTTAATATAAAATACGATCAATATAAATGTAGCAAAATATATTTTAAGCAATAACTAGTATTATTAATATCATAATCAAATTTGATTATTTAACTAGAGCTGTGAAGCTGGATTGCTTAAAAATTTTAATATATCAACACGCGAGTATAAATTAGCACAATAATAAATCTCCGAAGCAATCTGCAAATGTCTGTTTTATAATATTACGGCCCTTCTTTCGAAGGGCGTGCTCCTCACAGACCAGACAGCAATTGCTTCATATAAAAAAACAATTAACGATTTCAGGGTAGCCGAAACGGCCTGAGCGGCCATCGGATAATTACACCGTGAATTTGCAGTATAAAAGAAAGAAATGCGCTCGGCTCGGGTCAGTCCGAGCCATAACCGAAAACAAGCAACAGTCATGAGGCGTATAGTGACGAGCTGCTTATTGTTGTTGTCGATCAACGGCGTTATAGCCATGGACAGCCCCACTTCCGATTTGTTCAAAAATCCTTTTTCGAGAGACCAGGATGTGGCCAGAAACATAAATCTGAAGAGGAGTCCCGATCCGGAAATCCACCACAAGCGAAGATACAAGCATCCCCTGCTCATAACCAAAGACGATATCGAGCCTCAAGAAGCAGTAGTGGAAGACAATGTGATAGTCGAATCGAACATTTTGAAGTTGGTCAGGCCGAGGAAGAACGAGATCAGATACCAGAATCCTTCATTAACGCCGCATAAAAGAGTCACGAGAGGATGGAATCTTCAATACGTGATAGTGCCGCAACAGTACTACTTCTATCCACAGAAAAAAACGACCGAGTCTAAGAAGAAGCCTTATAAATATTACTATTAGTTTCATTATAAATGTAAGTGTGTGTTTGTGTGTGTTTGTTACAATATGTCAATGTGTTTTCTAGTATAAAATGTCTTCGTGACTGTTAACGTACGACCGTGACACTCATCAAAGTACATTTTTATTATTATTATTATTATTCTAACTTAAATCGCCTCAAATCCATCACTTCATTGTTGGGATAATAATCTATGATTCGCAAATGGGCGAAGGCCGGCACGAAAATGCGGAGATTGTGTTGTGCGATTTTTACATATTCATGCGCATTATATATGTGCATAATTTGCATCAAAAATAAAAATATGTGCAATTTATTTTTAATATTAAAATAGAGCATTATTGAGGTATAAAATATAGTTTATAATTTACAGGAAACTCGTATATCCAAAGTATCGCGATACAAGGGTGTCGACCTTGCCTTGAAAGCTCAACTTTTAAGGTCACGAGGACGAAGGATTTTACAGCTCTAAAGATCAAAAAAATAAAACACAATCACGCGAGAAGAGTTTAACGTGATTTTTTTTTATAAATAAAATAATATAAACACAATACAGATCTCACAATCGGAAGTATGTATTTTTTTTTAAATATAATACGTATAATATATTTATAGTATATTAAATGTTTAAAATACAATTAGTTAAGTGTGTTTTTCCTGTGATTTTTTATATATTATATTCTTATAGTAATAATAAATGTTTTTTATAAGGAAACGCGCATTTTGATTGTTTTCGCTCGTACCTTGAAATGTATTATAATGAGTGTATGTACGCCATCAATTATATTTATCATGTGCGTATTAAAATTACTAAAAAAATATTATTGAAGCATAAAAATGACTCGAAAAGCGCAGTTTTGAGACAGTAAACTGAAAGGAGGCGACCGCGACCCATTTTTGTCGAACAATATGCCGCCGACATGTTTCATACCGTTTATGGTAAAAGTCACTTTTCGATACCTGATATATGGTGATTTAAAAAACAGACTACCCATCGAATATTTATATACCATAAATCGTCAACCATGAGTTATTATAAAAATATATATTGCGCGGAATATATTGCAGCGATTAGAAAAAAAGTACACCACATGTGAAGAAATCAACAAAATAAAGGGTGAGTTTTTCTAATTGTTAGAAGCATAGTAAATCGTTAAATTATATTTTTTTTAACTATTACATAAAATATTTATCTCAGATAGAAAACTATTAATATTTTTACTTTAACATAATTTAAAAATATTATTATTATATAATATGGTAAAAAATTGAAAAATATACCTTCCACTTAATCAAATAATTACATTCTCCTTGAAAATTTACTGATACTTTTTTTCGATTCAGAATTTTTTAAAAACTAGATGGTAATTAAATTTAATATGCAGTAATTCAATAAAATGCTAATAGTAATAATGCTGAAGAAACTTCATTAATAAGCATGGCATTTGAATTGTAAATATATATATATAAAGAAAAAAATATTAAAAAAATTTAAGGCATAAGTGCTATTTATATTATTTTCTGATCGAAACTGTCGACTATAAATGTAATTAATTTGTATATTCATTAGTACATCAACTTCGTCTTCAAACAAAATTATATAACCTATTTATGATCTTTAGTAAAACACTTTATTTCAATATTTTTGAGCTATTGTGCTTTATTTTAAATTAACTTATAGATAAAATCAGTTTTACATATAACTTATTTATAGCGACTATAATTAATATCAAGCATTAACTTATTTTTATAAACATAACCTCCTATGTTGTATATTTAAGGATATTAAATATCTGTGATGTTATAATAACACCTGTATTAAACTAGTTTAGTAAAACCTAAATAAAAAACGATCGAATCAGAACCAGTGACATCATGGAAACAACCAAAAACTATAAAGTTTATTTTTATTTGCCTAGATTGATTAAATCTTCTTGGGTCACGTTTGTATTTGAATATTTTATAAAGAAATCTAAAATGTGTCTTATTTTAAAAGCCTTATCGATGCTCATATAATAAAAATATGGATATGTCTTGTCTAGACGTCGCATCTATTAATCATTTTGTATAGTATTCGATTGAAATGTTTTAGAAATCCCTCGAAGATGTATTGCCAATTATTTGGCCACGGCTATTCCGTTTTCTATTTATACTATTACGATATAAAATAATAATAAAAATAGACGCGATTGCGAGAGCAATCAAGCCAAGAATTTTAATCAAAGGCGTTCGCTCCGATTCCGGTCATATTTCACGCGACGTGTCGAATCGAAAATTCGATTTACCCGTCTGCTTTTTTATGTTTATTTTTTTACCCGGTCAAAACGAGATGTGAGGAGCGCTTTAAAACGGGTTCCGTTATGTACGATGACCGACGGATGAATCCCAAATCGCATGCAAAAATGCACGAAGAGTTTCGTTCTTTAAACGCGGAAAGTTCACTACATCTGGACAGGGCAGCAAAAAAATTAATGAAAATATAAGAGGGCCATTGTTTGGGGAGCTTCGTGTTGCAGGCTTTTGAACGAATGTTTTTTATTGCCAGGGTCGTCAAACTTGAGAGTGAATCGAGACCGACGTATAAGGAAAAATTAATTCATAATTTCGCTTGACTCAGAGTCAATAAACGATTTAAAAAACGGTTAAAATACGTTTACCGTCGAATATATGCATATTAACATAGCCTACTATTATAAAATATTCAAAGAAAACATTGTGTTAGAAGCAAGCCTAAATAGAAAAAAATATAAGTATGCTAAATACGTGTTTCTACTGTAAATGAGTAGTATATTTTTATTTAAAATATTTCGTGAATATATTTTAAAACTTGTAATGATGGTAAAGTCTAGCTCTAAATATAATTTGACTACACAAGAGACATTTCCTAACTGCAAAATATAAATGAATTGAACAATCCGAAGAACAACGGTAAATAATTTACGCCTAATTTATTAAATTAAGTTAGGACCATTGCGATCTTACAGGTTATTTTAATGCGTCGTGAAAGTAAAAAATGTTACATAGTATATAAGAGGAATAAAAAAAATGTAAGAAAAAAGTCATAGAATAATTAAATCAAATAACATGAACCGGACCAGCTCTTCGTAGCTCACATTAAATAGATCAATGTGCAATGTCAACAAATTAAGGTAATGAATGGTGATAGCCATTGACTATTTGGCTAGTTCTGACGTTTCGGCTCTAGTAGACATAAAAAAGAAAACACTCGAAAACGTTCCGGAATCCAAACCGAATTCTCCTAATGATAAGACGCGATCGAGAACTATTTTCAACCATCAAAGAGTGGAAGATGGAGACTTCGGACACATGATTCAAGGCTCAAAATATGAGCTTCTTTATACCCTAATAAAGGTAAAAATGGATCGGAAGAAAGAACATATCTTGGTAACAACCAGACCGGGAGAGATATTTGGAATTAATGAACAAGGACATGACACCAAAAGAAGAATAAGACATTAAAAAACAACGAAAATGTAATCTAACAATAATGCATGTAAAAGCTGACGTTGTCTAACCTACAATATATTTTTTAAATAATATAAACATAGAATCATTGGCAAACGACTACGTAATATGTTTGTGACGATGAATGCAATGACTCAGAGCGCATGACAAAGCATGTGCGATCTATAAGTATATATACTTAAACATTTGTGTTTTTATCATGCGCTTACAGTGAGCTACATTCCCTTTCGCTTGCTCGCGTGCTAAGTGTCGAGAGTGAGTGAGAAGAAGCGGGCATGCGGAACGTATGTATCGCACGCCCTTATCTCTCACTCACTCTCATCACTTAACACGCGAGCGAGTGAAAAAGAATGTTTCTTACCGTAGGCGCTTGATTTTTCTAGATATTAGTGTGACTTTAACACCACATCAGGAGACGTCCGAATTTATCTACATTTTAGATCTCTTGTCCAGATTCCACCCTGATTTATAATCAGCCAACTCGAATAATAATTCTTCGAACGACTTTTTAGAAAGTCAATAATTTGATTAGTTATTTTTAATTAATAACTATTTCGTCAACACAATAAAATTTTATTAATAAATAAAATTAATTTAAAAAAAAAAACACTTTAAATAATTTACAATGAATACAAACAAATTTCTAACATTATTATTAGCACTGTCAATTTTTGGTTAAATTCCTGTAAAAATTATATTTTATTTAACCAGCACAATCTTTGTATAGTTGGTGATAATACCTGAAACACGCGGGTTCGAATCCTTATGTTTTAAATTTATATTGTGCTTAAGAAATCAGAATAAGTGATTACTACAATATATAATTATTATATAATTTCGATCGATCATCACAGATTAGGTTTTCCTTGATTTTCATAAGCTCATGGATTAATATCGTGATGAATAATAAAAAAATAAAATCTAGCTAGATCGTGCATATTATATATAATTAGATGCCACTATAAAAAAATATCTGACTACTTGCTTGTAGGTGTTCGCTGTGTTTACACAATTGTAACGCATTAGTCTGTTATACGACAAAGAATGATTTATAATAAATATTTGACAAAACTTATTCCTCAAATTGTATATCTTGTAAATTGTTACCAAAGCATTTTGCATGACTACGTGCAGTTCTCATTATAGGACCATAAAAATTTCTGTGTGAACTCTTTGTATAAAGTAAGATTAGTTTCGTGTAATTTTATTTGTTCTTATCGTTTCTTAGGTTGTGTGCCATTGTCTTTGAATTGTGATACTACTTACATGGGTAAGTAAACTAATAATAAAAATATTTGCACTATTTGCACCATTAAAAATATAGTAAAAAAATTGAAATATTTAAGGGATTTCCATAGCTAATGGTGAAACATGTCAGTGAATTATATTTAATTAATATTATTATTATGCATAATTTAACTTATTTATTATTTTAATGTGATATTGCTATCATATTATTTAAACAGACATAAAATTTAATGTCTAATTAACATAATTATTACAGCAATAAAATTATAATAACAAATCAATTTAACGTGTTAATGAATATGTTACTTTCTTATTTTATTTTACTCAAGGCTCTATAGCTCGTAACGTTTTACGTTTGAGCGTGAAATTGAACTTGTCATAAAAGTCGACCTTTATGTCATTCACAAAAAAAAACTTAACACCTCGAACGAAATTGATTTTCCACAATCGAATTCATGACTTCTGACTTAGCCTGAAATCATTATTACTGTATACTTCAGAAAGCACTTGTGCGGCAAATGGCGACACCGACTATTGAGCAACGACGTGAAGAAAATGCGTTCGACCGTTGAAACAGACACAGTTCATGTTGCGAATTGATTGATTTATAAACACAGAACCTTCGTCGTTTCACGCGCCGCGATTTTTTGCACAATTTCCATATATTGCTTATCGATAATAAAAATTACTCACTTGCATGTGCTGGGCTGGCATCGGCGGTCTCATTGCGAAACGCATCGGGAAGTTCATGGGTAGACTAACTGGACCTGGAAGAGGGACTGGAAGTCCTGGCATGATTTCAGCTGCTGGGTCTTGAGGAGGCCTGTTTGATTTAATCGATGCATTATACTATTTAATAAAAACTATGTATAAAAGTTCGTTTGTGTGTGTACCTATTTTCATTTCCACTTTCGCAGAATATGGCCATGCGCTCTCCGGTTATCCTTTGAAGCCTCGGATCTGTGGTCAGATTGAGTCCGAAAGGTAATTGAACATTGCGTGCTTGATGGTCGACCAATTCTTCGGCACGTCGTTTTTCCACGATGCAATTCATACGAGATCTTTATCGCAACAAAAAAACAAGAACGTTAAAATGGATGGATATATAAACATATATATATATTTTTTATCGTTAATAAAGATCTTAAATGCAATTCAGACAAAATATCCAACAAAGCATAAATGGAATAATATTTTTAGGCAAATAAATATGCAGATATATATTAGAGAATGTGTTTTTAAATTTTTAAATAAGATATATGTATGTATTTAAAATCTTATCATTATAATCTCATTGATTGGTCTAAGGCAGAGGTCGGCAAAGTGCGGCTCCGGAGCCGCATGCGGCTCTTTGGCCCCATAAGTGCGGCTCTGGCACAAATATCCACGGGCATTCGCACCAGATTCAAAAAAACAAGGAAATATGGAGCTCTAAATTCGAACGTCTTTGTGTTGATTTGGAAAATTATAATAAAGGTTTGCTAAATTAATAAATAGATTTGGCTCTCAATTTTTTTTAATCGTTGTAATGTGCATATTTGGTTCTTTGGCTAATAAGTTTGCCGACCACTGGTCTAAGGCGTCATGTTAGCCTAATTTAAGGTTAAATTACAACATTTACGACAATTTTTGGATGGTTTTCTACCAAATCAATGGTCAATTGTGTTTGACAATTAATGATTTGTGGTGTATTTTGTCACGCTTGGCAATTTCTTTATTTTATAAATGACATTAAAGTTAAAAATAAAATAAAAATCAGTCAAGTGGTACAAATTTCAAAGAATGCTTATATCCAAGATCCTATATTTATGGTACAAACGTTTCTAAGAGGGCCGTGAAATCATCAAATATGACATGACAGATCAGCAGCCTGACACATCAACTACTGGTTAAAATATTAAAAAATAAATAACATTGTGCTAAGTAATCTCCGAATCACTATTAGAGAGATTGCTGTGAAGCAACTTTAACTGTCATTTTGGGCATGAAACAACTAGTAGCAAAATGTATTCCAAAACTGTTTTTAATAAAAACAATACGATAAGTAAATTGCTATGCAATTGTTCAATAAAGTTGCTTGCGAATCATTTGTGTATCGTTATAACTTTGAAACAAATTTCCAATCATCTCAATACTAAAGAGCCAAAAGCAAGACAAGCTCGTCAGCTTTGATCAAATGTCAAGGTGCAAATTTCTATTTTATTTAATTATAACTGTATAATCTATTAATAATTTTTACTAACGTGTCGTATGGTGAATGAGATATATAAATCCTAAGATTATACACCTCGATAACGTACCGACTCACATTATACTACTAATTCGTGAATTTTTAGCCAAAAAACATAACCGTTTTTATGCCTCAGTTCCTGAAATCACTTGGTATAGCCTCCCACGACTTCTTCGTTTATAAAAATAAAATTGAAATGACAACGTTTTGCAAACATACAGAATATCAATGAGAAACAGCTAAGTGAACTGAATATATTTATAATTTACACTACTATTAAATTTTAGACTAAATATTTTTCACCAATTCAATAAGTAAACAACTGCGTGAAACTTTATTAGGATTAGAATTTCACTGTACATTGATAGGAAATATATGCTTGTACTGTGAAAATAACATACGCATTTATCAACAAATATTTAGTTAAATTAAACTGCAAGCATATAATTCTTCTTTAAGGTATAAGCTAATAAAATATCTGTACAAATAGATATTTGTGGTACTTAAGAAATAAATGAAAAATGCCGAAAAATATGTTTTGTAATGATATTCGTATTTCTGTAAGAAGAGTTATTTACTTTATTTTATTTAAAAAAAATTGTTTAGTATGTAACAAGATTGATGGTGCTAGACAATAAAAATTTGATTATATTTTTATACTTTATACTATGTCTCATTATGTCCAAATTTTTTAAACATATTTTTTTTATCAAAATAACCTTTTTATTTTATATTTTTCACATAAGTCTAATACTAATACTTATATCAGTAGTTATATATAATTATCAATTAGAGCCATTAAAATTGCAATCTATAATATTTACTCTTCTGCTGTTTCTATAGAAGCAACTATTTCATGTGAGGTTTTTTTCTATTTACAACATAACATGCATAACAAAAAGAAACATCGGAGAACTTATCATATTCATAAACATGCTAATGCAACAGAATTCACGTCGTTTCCTGTTATTGACATTTCAAGGAAAATTAATGAGAAAAACACTAAGACAATTGCCACTAATAATTTGTTTGAAAAATAAATAAAAATATTCAAAACATGTAAAAAAGCTTTAAAATTAATACAATATAAAATTCTTTAAGCCAAAATAAATAAAATTATTTCCGTAATTCGTCTAAAGCAAAACTATTTTCCCATAAACATAACATTAATACATTAAATTATATGCAAGTCTATTTTTTTACTATAAAGTCGTTTGATATTATTTTTAACTTTTGATATAAAATATAGTACATATTAAATTCATTTAAAACAAAGATTTAGGTTTTAAATTAAATGTAAAAATGTTAAATTTTTTATAACAGTATGTACTAGATAGAAACTGGCATTGTTAAGTAATTTTCACTCAAAACTTGAATTAATAAATTTAGTATTTCATTGTAATATATATACTTTTATTTTTACACATTTTCAGAAATTTCCATGTATTCTACTGAATACCGGAATACCAGTATTTCAGTCAAGTGTTTAATATTAGATTAACTCTATAATTTAAAGACAAGTTTTGGGCTTAAGATTTTTAAAGTAAAATGTAAATGAGTATGAAGCAGATATAAAATTTATTTCCAATAACATTTATAAGTTTTTTTGTATTTTTAATTTTTTCGCATATGCACAATTTCCCTATGATCATTTGATAATATTTTTATTGCAAAAAAATATGCAATAACCTGATTTATTTCTATAATTATCGATTATTGTTTTTTTATATATTGTTTAATGCACATTTTATTTATTAAATGACCAATAAACTTGTTAAATTCTTCCACTATGTAACTAAACATGAAAAAAATTGTTTACTTAATTAAAAATCATTTAATAGTTCATGAAAATTCTAAAATTATATTTTTAGTAATATAAAATTTTGTAGAATATTTCCCCAAAAAATATAATCTTTTTTATATTTATAATTTTAATTTAATAATTGTAATGTCATTAATAAATTATTAATACAACAAATGAATTAAACAAAAAACAAGCATATTTTTTAATTTAGATTGAGATGGTTTATTATTAAATATGTGCGTTGTTCCCATAGCATATGGCTATAAAAACATTTATTCACACAATGCTATTTTTTTTAAATATTTAATGATACAAATATATATTAAAGGTCACCCTCAAACGAAATGATACCCATATAACAATGTATATTTATCCTTCAGGCATTTGGATCATAAATAAGCGTTTGATAAAAAAAAATATAGCAAAAGAATAAATCTCTAAGACATAACCATATTTTTTAAACAATCAATTTTTTTCTTTAAATTCATAGCCAATACCAAACTAGTGCCACATAGCGGCAACTGGAAAAATTTTATCAACCAATTTGCTAAGTTACGATGTGCTGCCATCTGTTCTCGAATATATGTATTTAATATTAAATATTTTAGATATACCTTTGCTTGAAAATATATTAGAATTAATTTATATTTTTTTTATGAAAAATAATAATACATATTTACCTCTGGTTTTTCTCAATCAAAGCTCCAGCCAACTCGTCAAAGTCCAATTGAAGAGGCAGTGTGATTCTCACGGGCTCTCTTATATCTGACGCGTTTTCATCTGACGAATCGTTTGAATCTGATGAACTGTCGCTCGACGTATCAGATTCTGAATCGCTCGAATCGTCCAGACTCTGCAATTCGAAACAAACGCTGAAATGAGTCACGGTTTTTCACTCTATACAGTTATGCGGTTTGAGAACGGTAAATCGCGAATTTGTTAAACTCTCATAGAGATTTTCGCGAGCGGTTAGTCGGACGAAATTGTTTTTCGAACCCATTTGCACGACCGGTTTTTGCATCGTTTTCTATTCGAGATTCGACGATCATGAATATATTATACAAAGCCCAACACAAAAATTGCATTTCGCTATCACAAGATTCTTTACACGATTTGATTATTTTGTTATCATAAATAAACAGTGCACTTATTCTAATGTCAATATGGAAATCCAGATGCATAAACTAGATCAGTTTGTTGTTCAAAATGAGAAATCGATGAAAGCGGAAACACAAGAAGTGGAACTTTACAATCGACTCGTTTTATCTTCGTGCATTTCGCGATTTTCTCACAGCTTATTAATTTATGGTTCCTTTTATTCATGTTTGCATGTCAAAAACAGAGCATCAGAGTAAAAAATTGCAACTTCCGCGCAATTTAAATATCCGGTTTGATTTGTATCGTTTTATATGCTGGTTATTAAAATAACATCACAATTTTTGCAATTCTGAAATTAGTTGTTCACAATAGTTTTGACTCTCGTAAATTGGATTCAACGAAATTTATATTTATTTAGTGATTATTATTCTACAATAGTAATAAGGCGTATTCAAAAGTAGCCCGTGAAATTTTGGGAAATTGAAATATCCGAAATTCATAGTTTTTAGGCTACTAATTATATTATAATATGTTTATCAATAAATAATTTTTAAAAATGATACCTAAATTTTAAGAACATGCATATATAATTATTATTATTGTAATTGATAATAAAAATAAATATACCATTATAATGTATTAATTTAATCACTGGGGCATTTAAAAATAGCGCGCACATACATGCAACTAAATAATAATATTATAAATTGTATTTAAAATCATAAAATAATTTTATTATTACAATAAAAAGTTGTAATATAAGTTAAACTATTATTTCAGAGCTTTTATTTATTATACAGCATCAATGGATACATATGATTTTTTTATATATTAGGTAAACTCAAAATTGTGTTGATATATTAGGTAATCCAAAAAGGAATATTTTTTTTAATTTAGTTTAAACAATAAGTCTTGCTTTGACCGTTGATACCTGAATACGTATTTTATTATATAAATTGATGATGCCAAAATGCTTACAAAGTGCACAATTAATACGAAATCCAATTTTATATTATCCAAATTTAATTTCGATCTCCATTAAAAATTACTTTATAGATGGAAAGAAAATCAAAATGCAGACGACGTGAAAAGGGGGTTGACCGGGAGGTGCTATCTTTAGAATAAAAATATATTTTGAATCACTCAAATAAAAATAAATATTTAATAGCGATTTTCTGCTTCATTAAAAAATCGTAATTTTTTCGACATTATCTAATATTAGTTAAAATTAAAAGTTTTAATATAATTTTTATGTATTCCTATTATATCACACATTAGAACTCTTTTTTGATTATAAAAAAATCATAAATATAAAATACTATAATTTAAGTATAATTCTTTATATAGCATTAATATATACACATTGGAATATAAACATATGTATTAAAAAAATATTAATCTAATACACGTTAATTTAATAATTTAGAAATGCAGTATCTAGCTATCGTAAACAATTTTTTATCGTATATTTCATGCTAATTTATTTTTCAAATCTTGTTTCCAGCAACAGGATGCAATCGCATATAAACGTCATTCTTCTTTAAAGCGTATATAAATAAAACGCGTCGTTTCATTTAAGGGTATGTGGGTTAAAAGGATCAAACTTTAAGATCAAAAACTGGTCCAGATCCGACCGGTTTTCGCTATACTTCCGAATCGGATTAAATTGCAATTGAGAATATCTCGATGCACGTTATATTGCTAACTACCGGGTGTACTAAAAAATAAAAATAATACCAGAAACGCCTTCCGGTCATTTGACTGGATTACAATGACTGCTCGTAACGATGCATTTTTGTATGGCGTGGGAAGATCGCTTGTGAAATCTTTACATTCAACTTCCACCATAAATCTTATACGGTAATTTAAGCATAAAATCATAATAAACTAGAGATTGCATAATAAATATATTTAATAATGATTTACTACGATTAAAAGTTGTAGATCAGTAGTTTAAAACCAACCGGATTAACTCTACATCCGACTGGTTTTGCAGGTCGCAGGTTATGTGTATGTCTGGTTATTAAAAGAAGTTTTGTATTCTATCAAAGTGTACGATCGTATTCGCTCTAGCAAACAAATATACCTTCACTTCCTGAGTCTGCGTTGCGGTTTTAAGACATTGCTCAATCCGAGGACCGGTGCAATTGCAAAACTGCTGTTATTGCACTTGTCTATTATAACGGACCATTAGATTTGCCGAAAATTTGATGACAATGTCAGATTTGAAACGTCAAGCGTGATGTTTTGTAGAGAGTAGGTCAGACAAGAATGAGAGAAATTCGTGATAAAGATCGTCGTGGGTAGAGAGAATCTAGATAGACCTAGATGATGACGCATAATGGGCATCCGACGATAGAATGGACCACTTTGTCGACGACGCGTATGCACCGCAATGACAAAATTGAAGCATTTGGATGACATGTAAGATGTATGTACATGTGTATGTGCTCTTCGCTCTCTTTACCAATTTGATCACGAGATTGTGGAATATAATGATATGAGTAGATATTTAATTATATATTATATGTACTACCTAATTAAAATTACCTATAATATTATTATTAAAATCATAAATACTACTTGAAAATATCTATGTATAATTTTCTGAACGCTCAGCATTAATATATGTAAAGTGATAATTGCTAACTGTGCTTTTTTACAGAAAGTCTATGCAATAATATTAAATAAAGTACAAGTTCAAATATATACTAAATCTAAATATAATTTCTAGAAAGATGATTTATCTTTAAGTTCACATCCAATTATATATTTAAAAGCGTCTAATTTATCCGTAAATATGATGAAAAACGAATAGAAAAAAATTCACATATTACCAAAAAATAATTACAGCAATAAACGCTACACATTATAAAAACAATAATAGGCATTTTTTGTGTAGCGCTTTTTTAACTTTGGAAAACAATACATGTTATATAAAGGGCAAAAGTCATGTTCTTAACGCGATATATACTACACAAATCAAGAAATTTCATATACTTAACTACATACTATTGCATATTGAAAAACATAAATTTATTTTTTAGATGTGTTTTTAATAATATTGCAAAATCCATTAGTACTTCGAGGTTTAAATAGTCAATTATTTTTTTAAGATAGTTGCCTAATATCACCTATTATAACGTGTGTGTATTTTTTTATGTGTAAAAAATAAGCCACATGTCATTAGTTTTTGTTGTGCACTGACATATATTTTTTTAAAGTAAATTTCGACACATTCGCCTAACTGTATTCAAATGATTTGTTATGCAAAGCAAACCGGTCGAATTAGTCAATGTTATTTATTATAATTATAATAATAACGTTATTTTTTCCTCTAAAAACTAATATTTATATCTTTAAAACTAACTTTACAGTTAAAAAATAATGACTTTTTCATTGCTAGCTGTTTAACTTTAACAATGCCCCCGGAAAATTTTCAAATATAGCCAACAATCGATTTCTAATATGAAATTATAAGTTCGATGCTCTCTACTTTCTAAGCCGATGCATTAGTATGAATTATTACTGCACCAACATACTTTAATGCAAACATAATTGAGTTTTAATGCTTTGATAAAGTCAGAAAAAAATACACATCCGCTAAGTTTGCTAATTTAAGATTGAAAATACTTGCGCAATGTATCAATTGATTATATTTCAAGCACGTTTCCTAGAAGTTTTCTCTCGTCCAATCCGTTTAGCAGATGCGACTGTACATCTCCATAAAAGGTTAAGCGCAACCGATCAAACTAATTACGTCACACTCTGCAGCGCTGATGAGCGCTCTTATTGCAAACAGATCGTTGAACTCAGCGAACGAAATAAATGAAAAACGCTCACTTTTACTAGCCTATTTCCATTATTGGCCTAGTGTGCCTAGATCGATACAAAAACGGGCCTTTTCTTCTCACACTCTTGTTGCGCAACGTGAGAAATCGATTCACGGAGCGTACTGTCCATTACGTGCGATATGTGACGCGAAATTCAATTTCAGTGTATTATTCTACCATATTATTTCAAAAGGTACAACTCAGATCAAGTAGGAAGCCTTTTAACGAAGGTCATTCAGAACAACTTTTCATTCGATTACGACATAATGCATACCTGAAGCTTCTCTTCGTTCACTTTTGAAGATTCGTGCTTGAGGTCTTCTGGTAAGGTTTGATGGAGAGCTTGTGCGTGTGAAGGTAAACGTTCTTCCTGAAATAATAAAAAAAATCATATAATATTCATATAAAACAAGAATAGCGGGTTTCGCGCTTCACTGCTCGTTGAAGTCTCTAGAATAAAAATTCGATTATTCAATCAATTCTTTATTATTATAATAATAATAAATATGTATAATGATTTATTAACTCGTAATTCAAGTACATAGCATATTAATACCATAATCATGTATAAATTTTTACTTTTCTTATTAAATAGATCATAAAAGTTATACTTTTTTCTGTACTTTACCGAATTGACGCACATCAACAATTAGAAAGTCCATGTAAATACTTAAAACGTGAGGTATTATTTTGTTTTCTATTTTTTTAAGAAAAACTGGTAAAGTACATACAAATTTATATTACAACTGGCAGACAACAAAGGTTTCACTAATCCTAGAAACGCGTGAGAATTTCTATAAATTGACAAAAAACTGGTACGATCGTTTACAACGAACGACCCATTGAAAACATGAAGAGATATTCTTTTATGTTTTTATACATTCAATGAACAAATCAATTCACATGACTATTTGTCGTTAAGCTAGTGATACCGTTCAGTTATATATATGCTATCGTAATTGTATATGCTTACAATAAATTTTACAACCAATTACTATTGCTATGTAATTCTCTTTTGCATAATAAATTCGCTCGAGGCTAGATTTTACCATTCTGATACCGTGCATCCCGTATTCTGTTATTTCTACATTTCCTCTCCTCTCTCTCTCTCTCTATCTCCTGACTTGTATCATTTGATTTATTACTAACTTTAAATATAATAATCGTGATTTGATAAAACTGTGATTTCTAAAAATGTTTAACAAATTAAAATATGTCTAATAAAATAAAATACATATATAAATATATCAACTTTAAAATCACCAAAATATATTAAACTTCTTATTTATAAATATAACAAAATCATAGCTTTTCCTTTAATTTGCCCGGAAAATATCATGCCTGTGCTACGTTACGTATGAACATACGTTTAAAAAATGTTTAATTATTATACTAAGCAGCCCTAACAATATTTATAAACAATTTTTTTTAATAGTTATCGTTACAATATCTGTGCTACGCCAAAAAAATCACATTTAAAATCACCAATAAATCAATTACTTATCCTAAAATTTGAAAATTCAGTTAAAAATTTCTTAACATTATTATCCATAAACCAAAAATTTTAATTTCATAGTGATAAACTTAACAGAAATTAGTAAATAATTTTTAATAATACTAACACGTGCATAAAAACACCAATATTTTACTTTAAGTTTAGAAAGTATTTTCATCATAAAAGGGTAATGTCTAGAATATGTATAAATTTGAGAAACGTAATTGCTAGGCTTTCAAATAAGTTTTATTATCAAATTATTATTTCAGTTTGACCTGCAACTTTCATACAATATAATCTTATTAATAAAAAAAAATGCTCTAAAGCTAATAAAAAAATATGATATAGTGTTATTTATATAAAATAATATAACATATGTTATGACTTTCTAATATTATTATAATACTTTAAATTTAATTGGGTTTAGTTTAAACAGTATGTTTTCACTCATTGTAGAATTATTGAATTAATAATTATTTAGTAATTTTGTTAAAAACGTTCAGTAGATTTTTTATATATCATCACTAAAACTGAAATTAAACAGTCATAGATACAATAAAAAACTAATTTAATTATCCATTACATTTATACTTAAATTTATAATACAATTCAAAGGATTGTATTTTATTTTAGTACATGTACTAATACTTCATTACATAATTTCATAATGCATATTGTTTAGAAATACATATGATCGTTAAAATATCACTATTCAATCGAAAATTAAATTTTAAAACAGAACATGTAATATAAAAATCAAACCCGTTTCTATTTACTAACCATTTATTATAATTACTAACCTTTTGTTAAATTTAGTGCTTATTTTGCGATAAATTAATAATTATAAAATCAAGTTTCAAATTTTTACAATTTCTATATTCTATTTTTTAGAAATACGATATTCACGAAAATCGATACTTTTGATTACAGACACAATTTGATCCGAATTCTAAGAAAAAAAATATTCATGTTAAAATAATATCAAAGTAACATAATTTAATAATTAAATATAATCATGACTGATGTAAGAAAACGATTAAACGATTATTATGTTGTTCTTAAAACGTCACATATTTCAATAATTATTCTCGTCTATAACTAAAACCAAAATCATTTAGTGAAACATGTCATGACAATAAACTAGAATATGTCTCATGATAATATATATTATTGTCATATAAAAATATCTAGTACTTCTCTACTCTCTCCTCTTCTTTTACCTTTTACCTACTTGCTATCTTTAGATTTTGAACTTTAATATAAATTTAAACATATTATGTGTATATTTTATGATTTAAAGATTATCTAAATACAATTAACTCTAATTAAAAATCATATTTAATTAGCTCACACGAAGATAATAGCCAAGAGGCAGTCAGGTTTACTTTCACGCCCACCAAGCTTCGGGTTGACCTTCGCGCAATTTGATTTAATTAGTGAGTCATCTGCGAGTGATAACAAAGCACCCGTGAAAGTCCCACGAGCCGTCTCAAAACGCCTTTGGGTCACAGCTCGAGGGCAACGGTATTTCCAACTCGACCGTTCTCTGCAAGGAGAAAGGTGAAAGCAACGGCCATAGAAGAGTATTCCTTTTGTGCCAGGAGTCTCGGCAAGACGCGACACAAATAATAAATAATCCACCTCGGAAGCCATAACTCTTCTTCGCAGATCGTGAGAGACAAATGATTTTTTGCATTGCGTCACACGTCACTGTAGCGACAGCGGCAGAGCAAAGCCCTTCCCGAGTGTCTTGCGGATTATCGCTAACGAGAGAAAGCGACGTAAAATTTTCTTTCGCAAACTTTACGACAAATTCGATTCGCCACGGATTGTTCGCTAATTTCACTTAATGAGAACCAATAAACTAAGACTTTCACCGATGCCTCTTAAAATTTCATATTTCGCACACCACTAATTAACGCCCGTTTTGTCTCGTGTATTTATGTAACGTAAATGTAAATGAATCGTTTTTAAAATATATATGGTCAAATAAGAAGAGCAGATGAGAATCTAGGAAACCAGTTTTTTTCAATCAGAAAATATTGATAACATAATAGGTGAAGAATAAGGGTGAATTGTATATTTTATCTATTATATATAAAGTACATACAAAAATAATGATAGTGGCGATCAATTTATTAATCAATATTGTACAATGTGACATTTTTATATTTATTCTAGACATCACGCTTAACAACCTACATTATATTATATTTATTGGTTTAATATTTTATTTTTAAAGATTAGAAATCTAGTTCGTTCAATTGTTACTAATCATTTAACAAATAGGTATTTCGATTAATTCCGGATCAAGCTTTCACAGATTAAAGTGGAAAGTGTAAATGCTTATTGACAAATCGAAAAGAGAATCGTGCTCTATTTAATAATGACAATGATACATAATTGATTTTTATGACTATTTACCTTTATATCAATTTCGTTATGATTATCGCACTCTTCAAAGAAGACGTAGAATATTGGATCAGGATATGTAAAATTTATATATTTATTTAAATTAAATCAAGACTATTAACAACTGCGTCACTATGGTAAAAAATTAAACAAAACATTGTATTATTATAATACAAACAAAAAATATTAAAACAAAACAAAAAAATACATAGTAAGAAAAAGAAAATATTTAAATTAAATTATTCGAATCGAACCAGCTTCTCATAGCTGACATTAAACAGATCAATGTGCAATGTGCCGATGGCGACAGCCATAGGCGAATCAGCTAGTGCAGACGTCCTGGCTCTAACGGACATTAGAAGAGGACGGGGTCGTGATTCTCAAGTATGTTTTAAAACACAACATTGGAATGTTTTAAGTATAGTTACAACAAAACCGAGCAATATGAAAGATTTATCGCAAATGTCGTTTCCGTGTAGTAGAAATATCCACTTGCTCTCAAAAGTAATGCAAGATGATTAGTGTGAGTTCTCTAATCAAAATGTTCCGCCCGAGATCGTAGGAATAATCTAATGGCAAACAAGATCGAGAAAATGACACAAATGTCTAACAAAACTTGCCGAAAGTGATTGATATTTTAGTAGAAGCTGACAATACTGTGACTGGTCTATAATTATTGTATTGTAGTAATATGAGCTATGATTCGAATAAAATTTGTTCTTGTCATTATGACGCGTATATTTGTGTGATCAATTAATTATGTTCACAGCAATGTTAAAATTCGTAAGAACAATCGCTTATTGTCTATTTATTTGCGTGAGTAAATTTGAAAGTTTGGATTTTTTTGCATATTGTTTGGTTGTAATTTTTGTTATGAAAGTGATTTTTTTAATTATGTAAGATTTACCATAATACTTAAGATTAACAAATATGCCTTGTATTGACCAAACTATCGTAAAAAATAGTGTTTCATTCATTTAATCATAATATTTACAATTTTTATATTAACTTTTACGACAATAATAATTAGTATTTTCTTGATAAAGCATTAAATTGTAATACTTATAAAAAAAATTGTAATTTTAAATTACTATTTTAATTTCTTATGATAAACTATGTATATATTATATATATTCATTAAAATTCTAATAGTCTTATTATGAGAATTTTAAATAGACATAAATCTCAAAAAAATATAAGAAACACTCAACTTCGTGTATAATAAATACAGCTGCTCGCGAAGAAACATTAAATATGTTATTAATGGCTTTAAATTATATTTGTCATGGGTAATAAATATGGAAAACTTTCGGTAAATGCATACTAATTGAATGTACTCTTCACTGATTTTTCAAGGGTACGATAATGTTACTAGTTGATGATAATGAAAAAGTACACATTTTTCTCAACTAAAACGTTCACACATACGTAATAAAAAACAAGTATCAAATAAATTTAATTTAATATAAATATTTACAATTGTTTCCTCCGATATTTATTTTGAGAATATCTTTTATAAATCTTAAAAAAGCATTGAATATTCAAATTAAGTGAAACAAGTATCTTTTTAAATAGTGTAAATAGTGAGCCTTTATGAATATAGCCAGTAAGAGTGACTATTGACCAGAAAGACATGGGTTCGAATCCCATATGGACCATATTTTTCAATTTTGATCGTATCTGACTATATAATTATAATTCCGATCGATCATCACACATTATGTTTTTTCTAGATTTTCCCAGAGACGTAATTTAAAGGGGGCAAATGGCATTTTTTCCCACTTGAATTTGGCCAAAAACATACATGTCTTTTAATGAAATAATGTGAATTTTAATGAAATCTAAATATTAAAATTACAACTGACTGATCAACTTCCCCCTTCCTTCTTTTGTGTATATCTGAAACAACATTTCTGGTTCTTCTTAAGAAATAGAAATTTTTAAGTTATCCTTCAAAGAAAATCTTTAAAAAAAACAGTCTCGAACCTATCCCGAAAATATTTTTTAAAACATATCATTTCCTTTAGGGTTACCAAACCTTAAAAAAAACGACTACTGATTAGACAATTTTTGCCCCCTCCCCTCTGGAAAAATCTGGAATGACGTCCATAGATTTTCCTAATCTCACGGATGAATATCGTAATGATTAATTTAAATCGAGCTAGGTCATATATGTAAGACGTTGAAAATTCTCTAATAAAGAGCTACTTAAGTTCAAAGAAAATATCTTATATGTAGGTATTCAACAAAGAAAACATATCTGTGTGAATTGATAGATAGTGCACGCCTTTTAACTTTTTTAAAGAAATAGGCACCAATTTAACTGACATGATTTTAGCTCTCATTATCCTGTATTTACAATTCTTGAACATATGCATTATATACATATATATGTATATGATGTATAGCTTATACAAAGTAATAGCTATGTCATAATCTTTCTTTTACATACATACATAAGTGACATATTTTTTTTTAAATTCGAATTGAAATCGTTCTCTGAGATTGTATACCTTTTGTGCGGTGAAATTTTCAATTTTCCATGGGCAACACATAACCGCAGATTTTACATGATCAATTTCTGCTTTCTCGCGTCACGGTATCGTGCCGGTCGGTCTTTTTACCATACACAGTCAGTGTAAATGTGCAATTATCAGACAATAATGAAGTCATCCGAACGGATGATGGATAGAAAGCCCATCCTGCGATGTGCGGCTATTGTTTGTGCATACATACACCATACGTGTCGTCAACGTTTGCCGAGTGTGTTTGTTCATGGACCGCGAACGAAATTATTGCGTTATGGCACTTTTTTTAATACCACCATTGTAAATGTTAAAATGTTTAGTTAAGTGCTTAGCGAACGTCTGTTGATGTCATTGAGGAGGAAAATAAGCAATTCGTACATGAAGAACACTAGACTTTTCTCTACCTGTTCTAAGTACATAGGGTTCCACTCAGTCCATCTATTATCTTATATATTATAACATTTTTTCAGTCTTGATTTCCTTCTTCGTTCGTTGCATAATGCGAATTACAGAGTTACTATTGTGTTTACTCTAATAACGCTAAACATCAAGAAAAATCGTATAAAAATAACTGCTAAAATTTTATTTTATTAACACTCCGTTAAGATGATGATAATTTAATATAGACACGTGTATGTTTTAACTCGGACATCTAACAGCGCAGCTTAAATTTAAATTTTATTTTATAGATTAAATATCTTAAATAAATACAGAATCCATTCATCCTATATTGCAAATATTATCATTGCTTTTCAGCGTTCAATATAATGACGTTACGGATGTCGGAAAATTCGCATGCGGAAAACGCTCGTTTCACGCACTCTAAACCAAGTAATTGTAGCTTACGTGATGACACGAGAAAACAATCTGTCATTATGACGAGTTGTACCATCCGATACTGTATTATAAGAGAATCATACGACAAATCCATGAAATTGATTACTAATATTAAACACCGCAAACTATCTATCCGTACAATAGCTCCGATGTTGCGCAGTATCGGATTTCCGATGATTTTTTTTAATTTGCGTGTTCATGTGTGAATGAATTGTTTTCACATTTTGATTATACATTATGTACATGCATTTTCGTTTTACGATTGCCAAGCCAAATGCGGCATGCAAAAACGCATCAAATCTGATTGCGCAATTCTGAAACTGTATAAGGAGCATATGTTATAAGCTGATGTCGTTAATAGTCTTCCGAGTGAAAACGACCAGTCACAATAGGCTGTTGTCAATGCGGAATCATGTACGATCGATTTCTATCGGCAGTTGTGTAATTACTTCCGATCGGTTTCGATCTATACAAGAAGTGAACTGTCGCAATGATATTACTTTACGAGTCATTGTTTTCATGATATTGTGTGTTTTATTTATATAAACATTGTATGTTTATTATTTTTCTTCATAAATGGTGTTTGTGATGAAGTAAATAACAAGCACACTATGAACAGAACTTGACTTAAAATAATAAAAAAATTGGTACACATTCCGTACAAATAAATTATATATTTTCACTCTTTTTTCTATATACATAAACTATAATATAATTGTATTCGTGACTTATAAGTAGTCATTTTGCTGTTCTTTATTTATTTAAATTAAATTAGGGCCATTGTGACCTAACAGCATCAGCTCCCCAATGCATCAAAACAATACATAGTATTATTATAATACACAAAAAAAATTAAAAGATCAATAAATGCTGACGAAAGATAAATTAAATATTTCATTCTTAGCAATAAATTTATAGACTAAACTGGGTTTATGCATTCACATTTATTATTTAAGCTCCGGAGTTTTATATAACTAGTTACTGAAAATTCTGGACCATGGCAGGAGCTTTACTGCCGAAATATAAAATGAATTAAAATAATATAAATAATCGCAAACCGTTAAATAAATTTAATAATATATAGATATATGGATATAAAAGTCACATATTATATTATAGTCATATTATACTTCCACGCTTCAGCTAAAAACTATAATTTGCATACTATTATGGTTTTGCCTAACTTTTTAGATTGAATATTACATCGTTTCTATTTTTTTATATCGTATTTGTACGAAATATATTTGTTGTATAAGTTATTACAGAACAAAGATAAAAAATAGTGATAGATAGCGAACAAATAACATAGTATAATTCCTTACTTAGTGTTTTTAAAACCAGCTAGAATGTCGCCACATAATTTGGTTTTAAAATTTGGAGCTCTAATTACACAACTTTATATCGTGGATCAAGCTAAATAATGCAATAAAAATAGGTTGTTTGTCAAAACATTGCTACCAAATATAATTGAGGCAACAAGTTGTGGTAACATTGACTGAAAATACCGAGCGACGTGTCTTTTAACTTTAAAAATATATGTATATGTATGTAACAATCCTACATATATAATATATGTATGTCTATATGTATTAACAATCCTACACTCATTGTTCAACCTAAATCAAATTTTGCTTAGTTGCTCCTTCGGACCCTAAGGGAAATATAATCACCTCGTATTTTACCTTTATATAAATACATATATCTAGAATGTCCCTAGAATGGTTTTATATGCGTTAAATTTTGTACATATAAATCTAATGTAAAAGACAATAAGCAAACTATTATAACTTATTCGTTATCTTTGCTTAAATACGCGAGTCACAATCACATTAATCAATAAATAAAAAACACAATTTATATGTTTAACTAAATAAAATAATTAGCAATTAATCTTTGTATTAATGATATTAATAGAAAACAATTTATAAAAAAATAAGTAATATAATGAAAACAATGAAACGTTATAAGCAATTATCAATCAAATTCGCTATTACTTTTCTTTGTAAAATTCTGTATTTAAAGCATCTTATAATATTTCATTGCTGTTTATTTTTTCTAAATTTATGCTTTTACATACATATATAGTTGAGAAACCTTGCATCACATTTAAATTAATAATGAAATTATTCGTTTAATACGTTATTGTGTAGCCAGAACGTAAAAAAACATTACTTACTCACATTAGTTTTAATAAATAATATTTAAAGGGGTTTTTCTTTTTTGTATAGTCTATGCTTGTTCTATTACATATATAGTATTGTACTTGTTCTTGTATAATACTGTTCTTGCTATTGTGTACTATTTGTATTATTCTCCTAACTATTAAACAGGAAAAACATTAATGCGAGACAAGCGTTGTTTGTCGTTACAAAATAAACTTTAGCTAAATATATTAGCAATATTACTAAGAAAAACACCAAAAGGGCAATATTGCTTTTGTAGTGTCACAAATTTGTCATACACAATTTGTACAAAGATGGCGGCTAAGAACCTGCTGCTTTGTCTCAATTTCGACATCTTACTTGCGCGCCGAATGGAAAATTCTTATTACGGAGGCGTTTTCGCAACGACGAAAAACAATAAACATAACTTTACAGATGCAACTGCTATTTATGATATTATGAATATCTATAAACATTTCCTTATCAATAAAATTTTGCAATCTCTCACGGATATTGTCTTAAAAATAAAATAAACAACATCTCATTGTTGCACATCTAACGGTTCATTAAACTAGTTCAAGCGAATATTGCTATGCGGTTGTAAAGCATTTTCTTTAAACGTTAGCAACATAACAGCACTATTAGCGATCATTATTTTAGGCAAAGCCTCATTAACTCTGCAATGTTTCAAGACTTTAAAATTGGCCATTTGCGCGTCATCTTCGCAAGGACAAATTGACTGTTTTTCAACGTTTCCGCAAAAAAAACATCGCCTTTCAAAACGCTGTGTATGATGTTTTTTGCCGTTTCAGCTCCAGAGATGATAAACATTCGATTTTTTTATGTAATATGTGTTAATTAATCCGCACGGTCGGCAAAACAGCGAGTTTGCTATTTTAAATGACCTTGGGTTTTTCCTGAATTTATTTATATTTTATCAGAATACGTATAAATAAGAAAAAATGATGAAACCTTGATATACTAATTTTATATTATTAGAAAAAATAGCCCAATATAGTTCTAGAAATGAATACAATCATATTAAATACTAAATGGTCAACCCTGAATGTCAACAAGTTTTTAGTTGGCTTTCGAGAAGTGTCATGTCTGGTACGGCCTGTCACCGATTCCGGTCTCTAGCGCAAATAAGACCCAATACAAATATGCATATATCTGCTTTTTAAATATATGAATCATGCATGCTTTTCTGAATGTTAGCAGATTCTAAAAAGCGATAGATTATGCAACGCGCTCCGTCTGTCACGCTGACATTATAAGATGATATAAATAATCAACTAATGTTGAAGTTACATATTGTTGTGAAACCTAGACCATAAAAGAAGATTGTGTAAATCATTTCAAGTTAATGACACATAACGTGTTAGAATCAATATTAGGTATCACGTTTGCATATTTTTGAGTGAAATGCAAGAAATCATTCAATAATTAGACACTAGAAACCGTTATCAAAAAAATAACAGAAATCAGAGTACATCCTAAATATGTGCATACGCTAATGATACAGTTATAACCAGCAAAGTAAAACAGAGTATGATTAGACATGCCGCAAATCTTGATCGAGAAGTTTCTGTACATAATGGACAATACATATGAAGAAGTAGAAAACTTCCAGTTAAAAGACGCATATTAGTCAGAAATAGATCATTTCATGCATGAAAGCACTAGCTCTGGTCTTAAATAATATGCAGATGTTTAAAAATGCTTAAATATAAAACTATAATAAAAGTAATCGCTACATATGGATCTAAAGCCTGAAGTCTAATGCAAAAAGAAGTCTTTCGAGTGGAAGATCCTGAGAAAAATGTTTCTTCCCATCAAAAACGTATATACAATAGAACTTGCAGGATCAGAATAAATCACAAGACGTAGGAGCTAGCTAAGAATGAAAAAATACCAGCTTTTATATTATAAATCACAAATATTGCCTTAACCATAATTTAGACAAATTAAAAATAGAGAACTGGTGACTAATGAAAAATTACTGTGAACCATGAAAATAGTTGTAGAGTCAACGAAGAAAAATAAAGATGTTGCTATTTGATTATTATTTATAAATATATTTAATATCATTCGTGTTAACTTCAAGGATAAATCGTAAAATGCATGACTTCATTTAATTGTATCATTTATACATACATATATATATACGTCTATATATGTTTAAGAGTGAAACTGATTTTTTCAAACGTGTTTAAATTTGATAAAATTTAATAAAACTACAATAGAAAACAATCAAAAACAACGTTTTCTTTGGATAAATATACATTTGAACAAATGAACAACTATTAAAAATGATATATGCTCATATGCTCTACATTTCTTTATATTAAATAAAGAACCGATAAAACTGATTTTATACATCAATTTATTCCATAAAGAATCAATAAAAAATCTGATCATATTTTATTAAAATCATAAATGACAAGAAAATGCAGCTTAAAATGAAAGGATATTTTATGGGTTAGGAAAATTTCTGTTAAAGGTTGAGGTACCGATAAAAAAATCGACTAATTTTACACGGACTACTTAAAATAACTATATGTTTTAAATAGATTTTGACTCACAACCCACGTATATTGGTAACAAAGGAGAGTTTTTACACATTTTAATTTTATATTCAAGGTTAATCCATTTTTTGTTATGCAAAAGCAGTGTTTCAAAGATGATGTCTTTCGGATTGTCTCCATGTTTGTTTTTTTGTCATTTTTGACATGTTAGCATCACAAAAAAACTATAATAAAATATACTTAATAAATATTAAAAAATCTTTCCAACTACAACTTATGCTAAGAATAAGAAATTTCTTTAAAAAAATAGTTTCCTTGTGTCCATATTATTTATTTTATATGGATAGATATGTTTTAGTAATTTTATATAATTATTCACTGCAGTTACATTGTGTTACATACGTAAATGTAAATTAATTTGGATTGAATCATCAGTATCTGTAAGCCTTTTTGAGAATCTTTATAATAAGAGTCACTCTCTTTACTAATGTATTTATTAAATTGATGAAGATTAATATTAAAGTAGATAAGATGTGTACTAAAATGCACATTTAAAGTTTGACTAATGGCAAATGTGCACTCATAATCATGTTTTTAAACATTTACAAATATAAACTCGAATAAATTCTATATTGCAAATTGATATAATATTCAAAATATTACTTTGCATCTCAGTTGTAGCTATATTCTAATATAACATTCTCAGTGTTTATATTTACCGCAGATTTAATATAAGAGCGCCATGTATATTTACATACATAATCAGAAGGCAATTATTCATAAAGAGTAGACAAACACAAACTTACTTCAAATTAAGACGATTTAATTATTTCATAGTTTGTTAAAATATATATTTAAAGTAAACTCGGATGTAAGTAATGTAGGCATTAAAAGTAATACTTTGCTTTTGCATTAGAATTACGTATTATTGTTTATACTCCTTCAAAGCTTACGCAAATAGAAGGTAAGAAGTGCAACTGAACAAAT
The DNA here is from genome assembly GCF_051122295.1 of Plectrocnemia conspersa. Lineage (NCBI taxonomy): Eukaryota > Metazoa > Arthropoda > Insecta > Trichoptera > Polycentropodidae > Plectrocnemia > Plectrocnemia conspersa. The sequence continues at coordinate 13,658,563 of NW_028277166.1, read as the reverse complement.
TTTGGAAAGTTTGAGAGAGTTGGTCTCTAGCCATGAGAACGTGTAAACGTATGTTATAATCGGGGTCCTAAAAAGTAACTTTGCAAAATTTGATTTTGATCGGTCATTGATTTTAGATATATCTGTTTATATACATATATGCATAGAGTATATATGTATATAAACAGATATTTAAATAACTTTTTTTCAAATTAATCAGTAAAAATTATGAAAATCATATTAGAGATTATACATATTGATGTACTGACAAAATAATAATAATAATAATAATATATAAATATGCAACACCCTTTCACATGTTGATTTGTATACATTAAAAGTAGTCCAAGAATAATTAGTTTTATATATGATTCTTGCTTCGTGTATTATACTTGTTTTATTGTCAATGATTTATTTACGTGATTGTTAAACAACAATAAAATTCGTCACACAAAATATGTTTTTTAACATTAACCGCTTTAATCAACCGTTCCACTGTTGCCAACCTATCTGTACGCGAAGTTTCTCTAACAATTATTCTCATCGTACAAAACTAACACTTTTTCCTTATACATTTCACTTACACGTTTAGCCTAAATAAAGTTGAAAAATATTATTTTTAATGGTGAATACCATAAGCATAAAACGAAACAAGTACACATGCTGTGAGCTTTGACAATAATTCAGAGAAGAGCTCCATTGTCTAGAAAGTGTAAGTGTCGAACCAAACTCGTGACACTCGATACTCCGTGACCTGAATTCGTCGTGGTGCTTAGACATCCGCTTTTAAGATTTTGTAAAAAATAAATCAAATTGATTGCATTATGGCCGCGTAAGTGCGCATTATGGCCAACGATATGGACGGTCCATTGTTTATGAACGACCATAGATAATTCGCGCGGCGCGCGTTCGCGAATCTCACGTTTTAAGGGATGGAGGGGATTTAATATTCCCAACGCCAATTATTTCCATTGCACGAATCACGCAAAAGATTTCTCAATAATTCATAAAAACGATATTAAAAAAATAATCTTACCTGCGAATAAGAATCGGCTTCCATCTGGCGAGCCTCCAGAGCTAACTCTTTCTCCAAGAGTGTCTCCAGTTGGTCCATCGGACTGCAGCCAGCTCTGGCTTGAACATAGCTAGCGGCCAATATAAAAGATCCTAGCACCATTGATGAGATTATAATGGTCACTGCTGCGATCTTTGCAATTTGGACCGACGCTGGTCTGGGATGACGATATGCCTGTTGAACACGAGTGATGATTAAAAAATGTGGTATTTTAACAATTCGTTGATGCTCCGCATCCGTCAGATTTTACACTTTTTATCTTCATAATTAAATCAAGTTATTTTTTATTTTTGCATATTAAACAGAGGTCAAACCTAAGTTATAAGTATGCACTTTAATGTGCGTATTTATTGTGAACAATAGATATTTTTGTATTTTGTATTATGCAAATGCAAATAAGTATGTATATACATTTTTTTAGCTTTTCTAGTATTTATATAATAAATGAAATTTAATTTTGCAATAATAACTTTATGGAGTGAAAATAAATTCAGTATAACTGCTTATTTAAAAAATCACACTATAATATGATTGAGAATTTTAATTAAATTTTTATATTTTTTATAAACATTACACCAAAACTTAAATTCAAATTGAAAATCATTTTTTTTAAAACTAAAAAAATACAAAAAACTGTCATTTTTACGACTCGATTTACTTAAGAGACAAATCGAACCGACAAACCAGAAAACTGAACCAGAGGCCTATATGAACCGAATCATGTTACAACATGTGAACCGATTTTCACAAGAATATTGATGTTTATCCATTAATCCGCCAACGCGTATATGATCGTAACATATAAATTAAATTACATTTACATATAATTATTACTAAAACTTAACCAACCTTTCTTAAATTTACACTGCCTATTTTATTTATTTTCAAAAATTGAAAGATTAAAATAATTTCTTATGACTATTCTGCTATAAATAGCATATATGACAAAAATGTAATAACATTAATTAAATACGAGACATATGCTAATTCATAAAAAACAGATCATGGGGTGCTACTTTAAAATGAGTTTTAGTCTTGGACTAAGAATGAAACTAAGCTATCTGAATTTTGCTGAAACAATCGCTATAACATTAGCGTTATGCAAATAATAGCTCATCACGTGACTAAACGTGTTTGTATTTGTATGGGTTTAATATATTTTTTCTTGCGACATAACTGCATTTGAAGTATTTGTTTAATAATAAATGACTAATGTTATTGCTTTGCGATTGTTATACATTTGTGCATTGATAATAAAATAAACATAAATAATGAACATATATGATTCTAAGCGTCACATTATATTATAAAAATACTACTGCTTTGTTGTGATTCTAATTTATGTGTTTTTTATATAGCTTAACGATAACACTACAATTATTTATGGTAAAAGTCATAACAATGCAAAGGTATAATTTAAAGCACGTTATAATAACGTGCCTTATGACAATTGATCAAGCTAACATTATTAGTGACGTGACACTAACATAATTTGAGCACTGTGTCGTGTCATATCATAAAATAATTAGCGAGCACGCAATTTTTCAGTACATCTTAATCTGTTTATGTTTTGTATTGGTAGTAGTAGTAGTCATGAACACTTTACATGTGAGAGACGAGAATCTTCGTTTCGCATGACTTATCAATTAAAAGCGGGGGACGAAGACGAATTTTTTTTCTACTAAGATGTTAGGATTTTAAATATTTTAACTCATCAATTGTCATTAATATTAATATTCAGAGCAGAAATCTACTTTGGCACAGTCAAACGATTTTTTAAGTCAAATAATACAACTAGTTATAATAAGTCAGACATTTTATTTTACGAAATACATCCCTATGTTTTTGATTCCGAAAGCCATTGAAAGCGATAAAGAATTTAGTCGTTATGTTGACAAAATTGTGTTTGGTTTGAAATCAAACTATTCGTTTGTTTTTTATTACAATATTTTTAAAAGATTATGTATATTTTTAGGATTTTTTTTCTCTTTGAAAATATATATATATTGAAATAACATGACTACAATTATATTTTTGTATTGAATATTCATATGCAGAAAAAGATAGTTAACGTGAACCTTTTCATAAACACTCACTTTCTTCGTAATTGACTGCAAGAATCTAGTAGTAGATTTCGTTTGTGTAAAAGGATGAAAGAAAATTGTATATAAAATATTATAGCAATTGTTACTTTTTCTTTAAAACGAAAATTAACGAAAATATACGGTATTTAAAAGTTTATGAACAACCGAATTTTTTAAACAAGATGATGGATCAGAATGGTTAATAAATTTGTTTGAGAAGTTTATAAAGGCAGTTATGCATAAAAGTGTGATTAAAAGCAGATAAACACTACGGGAGTTATTATGTCAACAAAGACCGTTTTATCCCATGTTCAAAATTGAATTCGAAAAATCATATTCATAATTTTCCGGAATTTTCAACTTAAGAATCTCTTAAATTTATATTGAAATATACACAGTAATTATAATACCTTTTATTTAACGATATAAACATATACAAAAAATTCAAAATGGCAGTCAGTTGAATTTTTTTAACCATAACAATTCAAATTACGGTCATTGAAAGCGGACATGTTTTATTATGTGAGATGCACATTGATAATTTGTAAACGGTTCCCTGGCTTTGTTTAAAAATAATAAATTATCAAAATATTCAATAGGCTTTTCGGTGAGCGTCTTTCATGGATCGTGACCCTGGCACCGTTTGAATGTATTCATCTTCGACTCCATGTCGTTTCTTTAGCTCATACAGAGATTATTTTGTGCCGTTGTATCCGGCAAACGCTTTTCATGGGAAGCATAAAAAAACATAAAGAAAAAACACTATCCATTTTCTTGAATGCAAACAAAATACAAATAACATTTGTTATATGGTGCATCGAGCGTGACATTAAAACAGGTATTAAGACCAAAAAATAATAATATGACATTTCGCGGCGATGTATTGCCATAATAAAAAATATAATTACCCCTTTTAAGTAATAATTGAAATTAAATGATATAATTTTAAATTTATTTTAATTGAAGCAAAGTGTAATAAACTGTTATGAATCTGTTTGTATAAATTATCCAACAAGTCGACCGTGATACTATAATACTTTACTCTCATACCGCAAATTTCGAATGTGTATCGAAAGAGAGAGGTTAGAGTTTGTGCGTGCGAATAACGGAAAACCGTTATTTTCATATGCATATTATTAAATATGTTATCTATGTATAAAATAATAATAATACCGGAGGTGGTTCGGAGGTGCTGTAAACTTCGGACGGTGGATAATCTGGCTTCATGGCTACGGTGTTCATGGAGTCTGGCTGGTGCTCTTTTTCCATAGTCTCAACTCGAGAGACTGTTGACTTACACCACTCGGTTAGTGGTACAGGAGATAGAGGAGCGACGGACAGTTGAATGTAGAAGCGAATGGTCCAACGCGTGCCGCCACTCCGACTTCTTGTGTCGGTATGAAAGTTACTCGCTGGCGAAACAATCGTCGCCTTCGCCACCAGACCAAGAGTGGGGGACCAAAGAAATTATTACTGTAGTCAAACTAATAAAACCACACGACATTCGATGGTCATTTTGTAAACAAAGAACGAGATCAAAACAAGCTTGATAGGAGTGATCATTGATTGTATTATAAAAATCGTGTCTATGTATGTACATACATATGTACACATACATTTTTTTTAAGTTTGCATAATACACATACATAGTATATGTGTACAATTGTACATATACAAAATACTTACTACCTCTTATTTGTTACACTGCTTTTGGTTATATTATATTATATTATAGTATCGATTGCAATACAACAAATCTGTTTTGATACACAAGTTTATCATAATATTATCAGTCATTTATTTTGAGTCTAAGATATTATAAAGTATTGATATTATAAAGTGTTTTTCTGCACTAAAACAGCAGATCCCAACTTTTTAATTAAAACGTGATATATAAAATTTTAGTATTTACTTTTGTGGAAAATCATACAATTTCTAAAAAAATAAAATTTTATTTTTAAATGGAATTCTTTATTTAATATATAAACTATACTTCGGGATATTTTTTCAAAAATATAAATAATATGAAGCAAACATAATACATCAATAAGATTTGCATTTTTAAAGTTGTTTACAAAAAAGATAAGCACACAAAATAGCGAAAGAAATGTTAAACAGACTCAACCGGCAAACTAAATATTTATGCTATTTTTACCGAAAATTGTGCTCCAGTGTAAATGTTCCTCTGTATTTGTATTATAAATACTTTTCACGTGTATAAATAGTGCAAAATTACATTTAAAAAAATCTCACTTTGAAATAACCCAAAAGTTTTTATGTAAGTTTTTTCTACCGAAAAACTTTTTCTGTTTTTTCCTAAAAGTAGCAGATTTCTGATCCAATTTTAATTTATTTAATTTATTAATGAGCTCAATATATTTTTATCTAATACTCTTTTAGTTCGATATTTTAACGGTTACTATAATTTACTTTATATTTAACGGTAAAAAATACTTTCGTCCTTGTAGTTCTTACTCTAATTAATGTAACCTTCCAACCGTATCAATCTTAGACTAACAAATAAAAACTTGCACTTCCGATCGATATTCAAAAAAACGATTAAAAACCTCGCCTCTGTATAATCATCTAACCTCGGAATAAGGTCTCAATTTTTTATAAAATCGTAACTATTACCCAGTTTTAAATCTTAGTTCTAAATAAAATTAACAACTTTCGGGATTAGGTGCCGATTGGTTTGACTTTTGCAACCAGTTAGACGCTAAAAAATATTTATTGCACACACAAATATAATCTATACCCACATATGTATGATCAATTAAAAATCTGTATTACCGATGGAAAAACTTGGTCGAATAGGAAAGAAGGCTAATTTAGAACCAATCGCGTTATTACTTAGCACCGACTTTGATCTACCCCTTTAGTGAAAGCTTAACTTTATTCTATGGAAGGTCATTAGTATTTTTCAAGAGTTAATATATTGTGGTAATTAATGATAAATTTACATATCTATTGTGCAATTCTTGTGTGTTCTGAAATAGCAATTTCACTGACGCCTTATTTAGCCAAGCATAGCATTATTTTAACCTAGGCCCAACCTCAGCATTGATCCAAATAAAACTAGTATAATATGGTTTTTCTTTGGTCAGAGTTTTCATATTTTGAACACTACCTATTATCTTTTAATTATAACCGGTAGCAAAACTGACAGGGTTAGAACCAGTGCATTCGCCAGTGTTTCTTAAGTTGTGTGTATGTAATATATTAATTTAATAATTATATTTTTATCATCTACTTACTTATTTTGGTTTTACATTTATAGTGTATCTGCTTGGTAATCTTTTCATTGATATTTTAACAAATATATTATGCATCACGTGCTAAAATATGAACTAGTTTACAACTGTATAACAAAAAATAATCTTGTATAGTTTTTATCAATTGTCGAATATTTTAGTATAATTCACAAACTTTCTAAATAACGCATTTTACTCTTAAAATCGATTATAAATTCCGTCTAAAACAAATCAATTGTAGTTCAATTAATCTGTACTGCAGATAAATATTACAGTCGTTTTATTATTTTTGTAAATAGTTTCTTATCATAAATAAATGTATATATTTTTAACTAGCAAATAACGTTTTTATGTGAATTCATAAACATGTACACTATACAAAGTTCATCTTTATTGCGCTTTCTTGCTAATAAAACAGTCTGAATTTGTGTTGTAAATTATATGACTTCATAATTAAACTCTAATATAAAAGTTTCTAAATACTATTGTTCGTGTCTTATGATGGATGTATTAACAATATCTCTTTAGATTTTCCAACAATCAATCTACTGATAAATAATATTTTTATTACTGGCTGTCATGGTTATAGGTTCGAATGGAAAATACTACTGAAAGTCGTAATTACAATACACCGCCAATGAAATCCATATATTTTCTCTAATTTTCTTAAACCGTACAACCGGTAAGTAATCTTGCGTAGGCAAACTTTTTGCTTTAGACATTACACTAATAACAATAACTTTCACCTTAAAACCAAAGTATGTATTATTCAAAAGATGCTGCACGTAGAACAAAGACTCATTGAAATTTATTAATGCTGCAATTGCGTAATGAAACGCGAAAATATAAATGCGAAACGACTGAAACGAGTAAAATATAAGCGTGGAAATATGTATATGAATAAATCGGCCATTTTGGACGTGGACACAAGTTAACGGCACACTAATTCGTTAGAAAACAACTCACCAAAAATATTATGTTTTTTTAAAGTATTATGTACATAATTATAACGTTCATATTTTATAATAATAACGGCAAGAATAATATTAACACTTGTGCATTAAACCACTATCCAAAAAGGCAGCATAATGATAATGATAAAACTTTCGATGCTGCGGTTTAATACTATGTATCTAGAAATATGCAAATCTATATCCGCATATATATTTCATTAGATGTGGTTTGATCACTTCCTTTTGAGTAAAAAATAAATTAATTTAATGAGCCTTTCATCTCAAATAGTAATCTGAGTGTCTGTTATATAAATGAATAGAGAACTACATCCTATTAAATCTAAATAATAACATTGTATAATATGAACCAATTTGCTTGATCGTTATTTTCCTGAAGATACAATGCATGACTATAAGATTTTTTTCTTAAATATCAGATAAGAGTTCATAGTAGCACGATTACAATCAATAATTTAACTTTTGACTCATGAGGAGGTTAAATAGTTATTTATGATATTTCAATTGGTCGCTTGATACATTTTTTTAATTCTCTTATGTAATGTTCCTCATTAGCTCACAAAAACTATTTAACTTCGGTCCCTTCTTATTTCCTAAAATATAATTAATTGTAATTTATATTACCAAACTATATGGCGGATACAACTGATATATTTGGGCTCATATGTCATGAATCTTTCGGAGTAAACGTGAGATTACAGATTCACAGGGAATTCTAGATTAAGTCCCACATTATCAAACGGACTAACTATTATACAAATAAAAATGGAAAGGTTATTTTTTTACTTTAATTTATATAAGTAATATTTTGTAAATATATTAAAACATAAGTTAAGATGATGTTTTTCGGTGCAAAAAACTAATTTTATTGCTCCTCGATTGTTATACATTTGTGCATTGATAATAAAATAAACATAAATAATGGACATATCTGATTCTAAAACCAGTTCGTTTTATTATCGAAACCTTAATCTATACTGAAAATGTTTTTTGTACATTTCAAAATATTTCTCAAAAATGATTAGAGAACAAAATAAAACTTTTATAATCGTCATATTTGCCTCGAGAACATGTGGAAACAATTGTCAAGCTTCGTTTACTTTAGCAAAATGTACGAAATCGCAGTAATTTTGTAAATTTGAGTTAATAGACATTTTGTAAATTACCCATATATTTTTTTCTTGTTTTTTTTTCATATTTGATTTTACTCTTCAGTGCCCACAAGTTAGTCGAAATTGACTAATAACGCGGCAAATATATTTTTTAAATGCCCACTGTATATAAAAATATTTTTATTACGATTAACCAATTCCCAAAGCCATATAATCGCTTCGTAAAATGCAACGAAATATATATTATGTCAATTATTTTTTTGCGAAATATCACATGATTTTATCTACTTTTAATGCTTTTTTTATAACGCATCAAATATTACGTTTGTCTATTTCATATTTTACAGTCAAATTTATTATGAAAGTGTTAATAAATGTACTTATTAAATTATTTTTAATGGGTACGATGCTCTTTATTTACGATGAACATACATATGTACCTTTCTTATTTCAGATAATTATATATTTACGCGTCATTAATTGGGCGCATTTTAAACAAGATACATATGTTTTTTCTTTAATGAATACGTATTTAGGATTGGATTAATACATATAGGTATTTTGTTTTATTTTTAATTAAAATATGTATTATGAATATATTATATTTTCCATGGGTAATAAATATATAAAACTTTCCAAATATGTACAGCTATAATACGTTTATGTACTCTCCGTTGATTTATATTTAATAAGGATTGAAACAATAATTTAATTACAAAAATCCAGCAATATTATTGCTCAAGATTTTTTATCTATTGTAAATTTTCTGCTATAATATGACAGACGTTATCCTAATTTGTTAAAACGGAGTAAACACCATTAACATCTACAAGTAGCGAGACACCAGACTAAAATCAATCTGTAAATTAGTGACATATTTTTATTAATTTAAGCTAGTATTACAGCTTATAATCAATAAATGTGATCATGCATGACCTAGCTCGATTTTATTTAAATTATTCATCACGATTATTATCCGTGAGATTATAAAAATCTAAGAAAACTAATCTGTGATGATCGATTGGAATTATAATTTTATATTAATAACTAATTGCGATCTCCCAGTAGGGATTAGTTATTAATATATATTATTACTATATGGGATTAATCATCGACTATACCTAGTCTATCGTGCTGGTTATGATTCCCCCAGTAAGCTTATTATGTAGCTATTTCAACCTAAATTGCCTACTATATCTGGTGACAGGTAACATAATTATAAGAATAAGAATATATTAAATTCCATGAAAATTTAATTTAATCTTTATATTACATTGCTACAAATGCGCAAAAACTTGCATAACAATAAAATAAATAAATAGCCTTGACAAACGTTATTAAATATACATTTACCGATTCTTCTTCGCTGTGGAAAATCTCATGAGAACCTATTGTATATTTTATCTGACTTGCATAGTTTCATATATTTTTTTAGATTTTGCATATTTTATTGTACAATCTTTTTTGCACATGACATAGCAAAATTTAATAAATATATTTTTTCTCAGAAGTATATTCGGCGCGTCTCTTTGAAAGTTTGATCGAAACGCATTATTGTAAAGAAGCGTTCGTGGCATCCGTCGTCGAGCGTGGGTAATTCGGCGTTCACGGCTCCGACTTTCTACTCGACAAAGGTCACCAGGTTGAAGAGTGGCATCTGCATCGGTTCGGGACGAAATCAAACTTGCACTTCGCCATGACCAGACTATAGCCGCTGGTGACTAAAATGGAAACAATGGATCTCATCAGACGCCAGTGCATATCTAATCCGACTGACTTTCACTCTTCTCAGTGTCTACAACACTTTCCATCAGTTTAACTAGAAATGTATTGTCAACGATAAAAAGTATCGTCAGTGGCGCATTACAGACTTGATGCTAAATATTTGTCACTATTTAAAATTAACATACAGCTGATACAACATATTTTAAGGGGATAGGATATGAGATGTGATAAAAATAAAGACACATTCATTTTTATCAAAATGTATTCATGTATTCTTCAATATTGATATTATCCCCTTTATAGTAATCCCAGTTAGATAAGAAACACATTCTTTCAATTCGTAAAGCATTTGTAGAATGCACTATTTGATATATGTATAAATATAAATCACTAAGCGATTATGCCTTATCTTCTCTATGGTCGCAAAACATTATCCTTTCAACGTCCTCTTTATCTGCAAGAGCAATCAAAAGTTGCATGGGGGCTATATCTGATAAATACTGTGACTACGACATCAGGACTGTGTCGTTTTTGATGAAAAAGTGTGAACCGGTACGTATCGTGGTTCAAAATCCAATAGTTGTCTACTCGTTTTCTTCGGATTGTCTTGTGTAAACGACGAATGTATTGACTGTACAACATGGTGGTAAGAATTCGTTATGGACTTTACTGTTAAAATTCAATAAATCAGTTAAAAGTACTTTTTTGGTATTTACTCTTTTGACATTTTGATCTTAGTTTCGATATTATTGATTATAATATAATTATATTTCCGATCGATCACCACAGAATATATTTTCCTAGATTTTCCTATACAAGGACAATCCGCAAAAACAAAACTATAACGGGTTTCCTAGATGAAATAAAAAAACACCTTCGTACATTAAGAAATAAATTACAATATTAAGTCTTTTTTTCTGTTTATGTTATATATTATTTATATATGTTTAGTTAAAATTTGTTTGATGTAAAGATTAACTATTATGCTAAATAAATTAATAAAATAATAAATAAAAATTTATCTTTTCTGATATTTTACTTCAACGTTATCTCTATTACTTCAACATTTGCTGAAACGTACATACATGTTTCTACATATGCTTCTAATGCAATCATGAGATTAATATCAATAGTAATAATTTGAATGAAACATTTATTTTTAAATTTTTTTTAGTTAGAATGGATGAACATGATAATTTAAAACTAGTTCTAAATGCATTATTTCACCCTGTTTTTCATTAATGTTTGATGTACACTTTAGAGCAGTGGTGTCAGAAGGCGGCCCCGCAAGGCGTTAGAATACGGCCCACTTTTTCCTAATATACTTTTTCTAAAATAATTAATGATTAAAAAATATTTAATATATACTCTACAGTAATTATACATATTCGCCATTACAGAACCTGTTTAGAAGAATACAAAAAAAAAGAAAATATCAACAAATTTTTAACTTCTTTATTTGATTTTGCAGTTAAAATCTCTAGAACAGAGTGAAAATTTTGGTTAATGCAGTGTTATAATAAAAACGTTATTATATAACAAATTATATATAAAGAGTTAAATTGTACAAAAAAATTAGTTGTTAATATTTTTATATAATAAAAATTAACCCACTAAAGTTTGCTTCCTAACCTGACAATACTATTCTATACTTTCCACTTGAAACGTTTATATAACGTATAACCTAAATGAAGTTTTTAAGCACAGAAAACTTGTAAAGACCTCAGAATTCTCCAATTTTTCTATTTTCACAAATTTATAGCCTTATATTTTAATTTTTTTGATAAAAAAAAGCTTGCAAAAGACCTCAAAAATCTCCATATTATTTTTTTGCTACACAAATTTATTGCCAATTGTGCGAATTTATATTTTAGCTCTTCTAATGTATAATTTGTATAATTTAAGAGGTAAAAAATCACTACTTGAGTATTCGTCATTGATGAAGAATCATATTAATTATATTAATAAGAATAAAACATGTGTTTTTATATAAATATTATTTATTTATAAATTTTCCAATACATATGTAAAAAAATGTTAATCCCGCTGAAAAGGCTTTGTGACTATTAGAAAATTTAGTCAAATAATGGATAGTGATTCTTAATTAGCGTTTTAAAATTATTAGCATTATTAGTAATAAATAAAATATTAATCAGGATATTTCATAGAAAATGTAATCATCCATTAAGCATTTAATCATCTTCGCTTTCTAAATTTATTTTATTGGCGAATTTTCCATACAGATAAGTTTTGAGAACAGACATTTGCAGTTTGATAGAATCGGATTGACTTTCTAAAACTTTTATTTCATCTGTCTTTTGCATTTTAGCATCTTCTAAGCGTTTCTGCAACATATATTAATATTATTTCATGTGTATTCATAAAAAAACAGTCAAACTTAATTACTAGTAATAAAATAAACATATTATATTCTACAATAAAATTGTAAAGATTAACAACGTTATATTAAAGTATTTGTGTAACATTTTTGGATTAATATCTCTCTCTAAATAAAAATGTGACTCACTGCAAACAATTAGGCAGCGTCTAAGTAAGCGAATGCGAAGCGAAGCGGCGCGATGCGAAAATAACAAACAGTCACTGCAGCTTGAAGTGTCCTACGTTAGTCACGTAGGACACTTCAAGCAGCAGCGACACATTGTTATTTTCGCTTTGCGTTCGCTTACGTAGGACGCTACGTAACAATAACAGCGGTCGCTATTCAACATGCCGATATTTGCACTCGCAGTGATGCTAGAATCGATTCTTTTTACTTTGCTGCACTACCACAATACTCTCCTCTGGTGAAATGCTCATCGGCGGTTCGCGATTCGTTGGGTTCTTGTAGATCTGGTTATGTTCAAAGTAGAATTTCAGCTCACCTGTGAGAACAGCATTTAAGTAACTTTTTGCAAGTGTGTTGCAGGACCCATCTTTTAATGTAGCGCCGTATTCGATGGCTAACGATTTTTTGCAATAATAATTAATGCTGATCAACTTCGTTCATGGTGGGCAAGCGCCTGGATAACAGAAGTTGTTCAATATTAAATGTTATGGCGAAAAAAACGCTGGCAAAAAAGTACATTGCAATAGAAAGAGAATGTCCTTATAATAGCAGATGCCACAAGTTACTAAAGTGCTGCTCTCGCAGTTGTGAGGCTATATGCTACCCTGACCGAAGCCAAATCAACAAGAACTTTACAAATCCTTGACCATATGCAGAATTTCATTATGGATTCTCTAATATAGTGAACCGGCATGCAGTTTACTGAGAGTGAGTATTGTGGCAGTGCAGCAGAGCGAAAGAGATCGGATTTTTAGAATAAGATGACCGGAAAGCATATCTGTGCGTACGGATGCCTGTAATTTTTTGGGGAAAAAGGAAAGGTTGGCATAAAAAGGTTTTCCAAACTACTATTATACATTGCAAATACGTACCATTGTTTCGGTAACCGATTGGTCGATGAATAAATCGCCAATAAGGTACGGTATCTTGCCATCATCGTCATCCATTAAGCTTAATTCGTCACAAGCTTCCTCCAAGCTTTTCATTTCGTTTTGTTTTACTTTTAATTCATCTTTAATATCCTCCAGCTTCGCATTGAGGTTAGCAAATTTGTTTATATTTTTCTGATCCTCGAATGTAATGGCTACATCGTCACCACCCTAAAACACGTTAAGTAACAATTTTTATTAATTATTTGTTTAAAAAATACTTTTAATACATCATAGACTTTTAAACACGAAACGTCAAAAACCGATAATATAGCTAATTTTAGATAACCCAGACAATATACAATTGTTACAAAATGTGCCAATATTCACTAAAAACCTTAATTATATCTTTTCCACTTGACATCTTTGCTATTTACTTTCGGCAACTCGAAGAATAAGGATGGGCAAAGCTTTAGGTTATAACGAGGCTAAATTGGCCATAAGACATAATATTTGAGGCAAAATCTGTAAATGGATAAATATTTAATTACTATTGAATACATTTTTATTAATGAATAAAGTGATCTTGTAATATTTCTAAAATTATTTATAAATGTTACGTTAGTTTAACCTTTCCTTCCCTGTGATGTGTAACTAGTACACATTGCTTTAAATAATTTAAATATCTATATAAATATAATAAATTCAACTTGCACGTGGTCAACAATTCTAATAAAACAAAAAATATGTTTTGGTTTGTGATGTTAAATGCGAGGCATCAATAATATAGTTATTTTTCGAATTGTATACTTAGCTATCGATACTAAGTATATTTTTATTTTTAAGAAAATTGCAATTTTCTTATCTTTACTTTAGGAACAATTAAATATTACTAGTTTAACTTTTTTACGTGGTACTGAGTGGAATCGCGCATTTTTCGTCTACACTTTTTAACCTGTTTATCGCCATGCCTTCGCCCGTGAGCTTTTAGTTTCTACGGTCTAAATAAAACAAAAGTAATTTCGGTTTCCATACAGTGACATCTTTGGATATTTTTTCAACTAAAGATGTCAACATTTCTCGATAATTTTGAATGAACTTGAAAGATGACATCTGGATTAGCACTCGTCAAAAATAGTCAAAATATCAAATTTATTTGAAAATAATCATAAATTTATTTATTTATAAATAATTATAAAAAAATAAATAGCCTGAAACTGTAAGTAGTTTTGCCTAGTTTCTTATCTTTCGAAAACAAAGTAAATATCACCTGATTCAGATTCTCATGGACCATCAGATTTGCCACTTATATAGAAGGAAACACACACATATGTGTTAGCATGGCCGCCAAGAGAAAAATCGAGCCCCGGGGCTTATTGTTGTTACGGGTCCCCCGAAACATTTAAGTTACATCTCAAATATAATATTTAAGGACTTACAGTTTGTACAATTTTGTGTTTTCTTGTATAAAGGAAAAATAAAAATCAAAAAATATAAATGAAGCCCGATTTATATTTTTTCACTATGACCCATTGAGAATTATAAAAATTCATAAACTAATAGATAAAAGAACGGTTATCTGGTACTGGAATACTCAGACTTATTTATTCTATTTATATAAAAATTAAAAACATATCGTTAGATCGCCCAAATTTCGAATGAAATTTTCGTATTTTTTTCATTTTATAAAAAATAATCTAGGCTCCAGTTATTTACATCTGGCTGGCTCCCCCCTCCCTCTCGTCGAAAATAAAATTCTTAGAAAATAAAACAGATCTATTGTGTGGCAACCCTGGTGAAAGTAAAGTGGTTTTTTTTTTCGTAAAAATTACGGTTTATTCGATTGTGCTTCACCAATATGTAAGTAAAAAATAATAAAATAATTTAATTATTAGTAATTATACTTATTTTTAAATTGAAAATACGCGGCGTGTCGAAGAATGTCTATAAAATGTGCGGCGTTTAACTGGCTAAACTCTAGTTTTGTCATCAATCAATAACTCCAGTTTTGTGAAAATATAATTTTAAATTCGAGCATTCCCACCGGTCATCGATTTTTAATTTATTGTATTTTTATGAATTTAATATTATTGCGATATGTGTATGTATTCTTATTTTTTTTCTGTATATATTTTTTAGTTTTAAGCTTATACAATTCTTAAAACATAATTTATTTTTGTGTAAATTATTAATCAATGGTCAAAAAATTGACACTTATGGTTACTAACTGATAAAAAGTATCTTTGACATTTGGCGGTCTTTCGATCTGTCATCCGTCATAGTAAAGAAAATTAAGTAATATTAAAATTTAATCCAAATTAACTACGCTGCGATCTTCAAAATGGCTGATATTTCAATAAGCGGAATTCCTATATCATTTCCGTTCGAACCGTACGAAGTTCAACGTGCTTATATGGAAAAAGTTATTGAGTGCCTCAAAAATGGACACAACGGAGTGCTAGAATCTCCAACGGGAACCGGTAAAACTTTAAGTTTGCTTTGCTCGTCGCTAGGATGGTTGCTGGTGAAGAAAGCGCAGATTCAAGCTGGAATACAAACCGCCGGCATATCCGGTAATTATGCTAACTTTCTTGAAAATTCTTTGAAAAGTGCTGCTGGTAAAAACTCCAAAGCTGAAGCGCAAGCCGCATGGGGCCTACCGAAAATAATCTACGCCTCTAGAACGCATTCTCAGTTGTCTCAAGCTATGCAAGAATTAAAAACAACTAGCTATAGACACGTGAAAGCGGCCGTGTTGGGTTCTCGCGATCAAATGTGTATACATCCCGAAGTCTCAAAGGAAACTAACAATGCCAACAAGATTCATATGTGTCAAGCAAAAGTTAAAACGAGAACATGCTATTTTCACAACAACATTGACTCTAAAAAAGAAGACGTTAGCATACGAGACAATACTATAATGGACATTGAAGATTTGGTGAAAGTAGGGAAGAAGATATCGTGTTGCCCGTATTATTTAGCTAAGGAACTCAAGCAAACGGCTGATATAATTTTCATGCCATACAATTATTTATTAGATCATAAAGCCCGTAAAGCTAACGGAGTTGAATTAGCCAATAATGTTGTTATATTGGATGAGGCTCATAATATAGAACGAATGTGCGAGGAATCAGCTTCTTTACAAATTAAATCGACAGATATCGCATTATGTATCGACGAAGTCACTCATGTTATGAAAAGTGTATCGGAAAATAGCGAAGAAGGAACAGATTTTGGAATCAATTCTGACTCTCAGCCTAAAGATTTTACACCGGACGATCTTTGCGTTTTAAAAACTATTCTATTAGCTTTAGAAAAGGCTATCGATGAAATAAACGTAACTCCCGGAGACGGCGTAACATTTGATGGAAGCTATATATTTAGCCTTCTATCAAAAGCTGAAATATCTGATAATAATTCTACTGTCGTATTGACGCTAGTAGAGAATCTCGTTCAATATTTATCACTAAATAGCGCTTCTCCATTTCAACGAAAAGGCGCGGGTCTTCAAAAATTTGCCGATCTACTCAATATAATATTTAACACGAGTCATCAGCTGCTTAAAAGAAGAATTGCCGAATGCTACAAAGTTCATGTGCATATTGAAGATAAGAAAAACAAGAAGAGCGATTCTTGGTCCGTCATTAAAGGACCTTCAGGAAAGTCATCAGAAAAAGTTATCAGTTATTGGTGTTTCAGTCCTGGGTTTGGTATGAGACAATTATTAGATCAGCAAGTAAGATGCGTTATTCTCACTAGCGGTACTTTAGCGCCTCTCAAACCGTTAATATCCGAACTGGGCATCAGTATTCAAGTCACGCTTGAAAATCCTCACATAGTGAAAAGTGATCAAATATGTGTAAAAATTATTGGACAAGGTCCGGATGGACAAATTCTAAATTCAAATTATGAAAACCGAGAAAATCCAAAGTATATAGCATCACTCGGTAGAACGATATTAAGCTTTTCGAGAGTCGTTCCTGATGGTTTACTCGTATTCTTTCCATCGTATCCGATATTATCTAAATGTCAACAAGTTTGGCAAGTAAGCGGCATATGGTCTAACATTTGTGATATAAAACCAATTTTCGTTGAGCCCCAACGCAAAGATACATTCAACGCTACTATGTCAGACTTCTATAGTAAAATCAACGATGTTACAACGCGTGGAGCTTGTTTTATGGCAGTGTGCAGAGGAAAAGTATCCGAAGGATTAGATTTCGCCGATATGAACGGCCGAGCCGTAATCATCACGGGGCTACCTTTTCCGCCGTTTAAAGACCCTAGAATTGTATTGAAAAAGAAATATTTAGATGAGCTGAAGAAGAAAGATAAAGACTATCTGTCCGGAGATGAATGGTATTCTTTGGAGGCATCTAGAGCAGTAAATCAAGCAATTGGTAGAGTTATTCGACACAAAAACGACTACGGAGCTATTCTTCTTTGCGATACTAGATTTAATAATCCTCGTTTGAAAGGCCAACTATCTACCTGGCTAAAATCTTACTGCACGACGAGTGTTAAATTCGGCGAGACCGTGAGCGATCTATGTAAATTTTTCAAGAACGCTGAAAAGCATTTACCATCACCGAAACTAAAATCGCATAAAGAATATAATTATGTCAGTAACGATTATCAAAATATGGATGTCACAAAACCGACAACAACTACACGCTCGATACCTAAAAAAGCACCGTTAACCATTGCAAAAAATGTTCCAAAATCAAATGAAATATTAAGTGAAATGTACTATTACAAAAATAGTTCCGAATATGCAGCAGGATCTGCTATGCCGAATAAAGCCTCAGATTTATTTAGCATTCTAGATATGAACATTGCAACTAATGCTGATATAAAACCATTGAATAACACTAAAAGGGATAGATCTGAAAATGTCGTGGAATTGAAATCTAGAAAGAAAAAATATAAAATTGTATCCCATAATTTCAAATTAACCGAAGAAGAACAAGTAAACATAACAAAACAAGCACCAGAAAACTTGGCCGACTTCGTGAAATGTGTTAAATCGTCTTTAGAAAAAGATGCATACAAAACATTTCAATTAGCTATATCATCTTACAAAAATAAAAATGAATATATGGAATTAATTTCTACCTTAGACAAAATATTCTTTCCTGATAAAAAATTACATTATCTAATTAAAGGTATGGAAAGATTTTTCAAAGATACTGATAAAAATGCTTTTAGAAAATATTGTGAAAAGCTAAATTTGTGATAACTTCCTTATTATTTTATTGAATTTTATTAAATAAATTATTTGCATGACTAATGTCGTTTTATTCTGGCTTTATTGTTTTTTAGTATCTTTACTCTCATCAATGTGTAGCTCTAAATGCATCACATTTCCGAGAAGCTCAATATTCGTACTTATATGTAGCCTTGAGCTTGGTTTGATTTATTGTTTCCTATTACAGACAACAATAGAAGTCAATAAGGCGGTCACACGCGCACGTATAGCCCATCCAAGATGTTAGCGCTCATCATCGTTGTGTTGTAAATAAGGGTGCATGTATGCATGCATACATAGTTTTCCGCGAATTTGTATACACCGATAGGAGAACTATACAAATACTAAATCAGGGCTGTTTTAAGGGTAGGGTGACCATACGTTGAAAATTGAATTAAAAATTATAATGTGTTATATTTTTATTATAAATTATTGTCATATTGTGGTATTTTGTAATCAATAAAACAAACTATTGGTATTTAAAAAAATATTATATTGAACAGATATTCAACCTGGAGAGTGATACCAAAACTGCTCTCATGTTTTTGAGTTAAATATGTATATAAATAAACAAAAAAAGTAAGAAAGTGATATTTTACACTTTCCTCAACAAATTAAATTAAAAAAGTAAAAATTAATTGCACTTATAATTTCACATGATCACCCTATTATATTCTCTCACCAATACTATGACAATGAACGTTCATATCTTGGACGGACTATACATACGTATTTCTAAGAAAGCACTGGTTTCTGCTTCATTCGGTGACGAAATATTTTTAGTTCGCAAAACGACGGTTGAAAATCGTTGATTTAAATCAGACATTCGTTGCTAGAGTTAGTGGAAATTTTTTCAAAGTTGTTTATTTTCTATTATAATAATTGTTGAAACCAACAAGTTGACTACTAAAAATTAATTCACATAGCAACAACGAATAAATTTTTAGACAGTTGTTACAAATTGATTAAATTTTTTGTAATTAATTATTTTCGCGTGTTTCTCATCAAAACACGTATCGTATTAATTATTTAGTATAAATATGGAGCAATTAAAATAAATAAAGGTCATTAACCAGTCGTCACAACGATACACTGCGTATTATATTGCTGTAGAATCCGCTTCAAGTATTCCTGCTTTCTACTACCATAGCGTGTCGTCCCCCCTGGAGGGTGGACACTAAAATAATATTTATGTAAATTTAAATATTAATCAAAAATCTATACATACGTATTTTTCTTAAATAAATATCGATAAACGTGTAGAAAATAAATGTTTGTAAGAGAAAGGGAAGATATTGAAGAACAACCGGCAGAATGCGAACAAATAGAAGAAATTTAAAAGTAACAAATAGAGGAGAAAATAGGCAATAGCAATGAAATAGGACTGAATCTTTTTTCAAGATATCGTTTTATGGCCAGAGGTTGTATTTGATAAAATGATTATTTGTAAGTTAATATACCGTGCAATATTAGAGATATAACGTCACTGAAAGTAAAATATAAAGACAGAAATAAGACGTACTTTAGAAATATTTCAATATATATTTTTTTATTGTTTTAAATTTTTTTTGCTAGTAGTTAATTTTTCAGAAACTAGTAAATCTATTTCTATTTATTGCTATGTGTGCAAAATTTTTTCGCGTAATAATACCAATTAGGTGCGATTTAAAGTACTGATTATAATAAATATAGACGCTCCTCTATTCGTGTAATGTTCGTAAGCCACTAATCAACATAATTGTAAATATTTTCAAAAATAAAATTCTAATAATAATACCTGCTTTAATGCTGATTTAAAAAAATTCGAGGGGATGGAGGAGATAATGGAGAGTTACAGTGGAGGAGGGTCAATGTTAACGTCATCAAATTCTTCTTCTCAACGCAAGTAGGTAATACCAGAATAAAATTTGATGTTGCGAACAGAGGAATGGAGCCAAACGAACAAAATATTTATTTACAGTTGTTTTCGTTCGTATCTCTGAAAGTTCATTAGTAGAGGAGCGTCTTTTTTGTAAAATGTAAATTATAAAATTCTCTTCAAAAATGATATTTTTGACCAAATTAGATGGAAATTAAATAAAACCGCCAACGATTCTTCCAAGCTGCTGGCCATCAAACATATTTAAAGACTTATCGCGAAAAGGCATAGTGCTTCGACTCAGCCGGTGCTTCGGGCTTTATCACTCCACTCGGCTATCTGCTTCTTACCTGAATTCGAAGCACTCACTTGGAAATTTGTTACCCATTCGATACCTATATTTTGTCGAGATGTTAGCATTTGAGACAGATTCATTATGCGTGTCATTGGATGAAAAGTCACGTCACCCGAAAAAATATTATTCTGGTTTAATATCAAATTTAGCGCCAAATGTAGAAAATTTAAAAACTAAGTCGTATTAATTTAAAATTAAAAAATCCTACTAAATTTGTAAGCTAATTTCACAATTATTTAAAATAAACATGGCTAATTTTATTAACGACCTTTTTTTAGCTCTTACATAAATTAATTCTCCTCAAATAAAAACTCCGAGGTAGTTTTTAAACAAATATTTTCACTGGGATATTTTTTTAGCTTTCGCGGCAAACTGTTTTCCGTTAACCTGTTCGGAGAAAAATTTAATAAATGGATTTTAAGCAAGTATTTCTGTTATTACTTTTTTTAGCTCTCTCGGGGAAAAAGTCCCAAATGACATTTATTATTTTAAAGCCCGGAGTGCTGAACATTCTCGGGCTGGCCATGTGTTCATTTTTGACTGTGTGTAATTGTCTCTGTGTTAAACTGTCATGTATTCAGATGTCATGTAGCCCTGCAGAGTATATATTAAAAATTTCTAAGAACTTTGAAAGTTTTGGAACGCTCTTATTACCATAATTATATATACTTACAGATAAAAATGTAATGGTTTAAGATTTTTCATATAAAATAGAATATTATTTATTATTAGATTGGTAAAAAAATCATTGTGTTTTTTGTTTTTGCGTTTCAATTTTGATTTTTATCAATTAAAAATAATCGTATTCAACCTTCCATTACAAATTTGCTTGCTCCGGTGATTTACACTAATTGTACATGTAAAAGTTTGTATAAAATAGCGATTAAAACAATAATAATATAACAAAAGATTTATATAATAATAGTAAACATCGAAATAACTCAATAAATAGTAACAATTATTGTAACACAAATGCTAAAAATGAGTAAATGCGTCGAACATCGCAATTATTTTGTATAAATGCAAAAGTTGAACGTATCGAATATGTATTTAGCAAAATAATAGTAAAAATAAAGTTAAAAGTATTGTGTGCAACACATACGTTTGACTGTTTGTGAATTGGTACTCGATTTTGTTGAAACTGCCATGCCTGATAATTAGTTAAAATATGAACATTTTACTCAACACATTTTTAGTGATGTACTTTAATAAGTTGTAATTTAGCTTGAAATTTGGGTAATGAATTATTGAATATGCAAATGAAGCAAATAAGGAAAAATAAAGCTTACACAAAAGTTAGATTGTCGGGCAATGGCCGCTAAACGAGGCGCTTCGACCTCGAAATTCGCCGGGACCGGGCTGCCAATCGCCGTAGGCCGCAGATAAAACGGATTCGCGAACGCGGCGCTTCGATTGCGGCGTCGCGGTCGGGGGTCGCCGTCGCGGCATGAGGACGCCGAAGTGGGCGCGGGGCTCCCGGCCGACCTGCTGACCCGGCCGGCTGCTGACCCGCCGAACGCCATGGTCAAGGAGAAGCCCAACTCGACGAGGATGTACGACGCCGAGGGCTTCCGGCGCCGCGCCGCTTGCATCTGCGTGCGCTCGGCGTCGGAATCGGAGGTGAGCCGCGTTCGTCTCTCGATTCCACCTTCGCATCCGACGCCCTCCGTTAACACCGTTCTTCTTCCGTCGCAGGTGCTGCTGGTGAGTTCCTCCCGGCGCCCCGACAACTGGATCGTGCCCGGCGGTGGAGTCGAACCCGACGAGGAACCCTCGGTCACGGCTATGCGCGAAGTGCTCGAGGAGGCCGGCGTCGTCGGCGAGCTGGGGCGCTGTCTCGGCGTTTTTGAGGTTAACTTTTAAATTAATAAATACTTTTTTACAATAAATTTCATCGTCAACATAAATTTACCATTTTCTTCCCCTTATGATGCAAAATGATTACAAATTGGAATAACGCAAATATTATTACAAAATATATCATCATAATAGTAGTCAAAAGTGAAAACATATCAGTTATTACGTAAACAAAATTTAAACGGACATTGCTATTATTATTCTGTATACATCCGTTTTCATCATCTCTAATATTCTTTATTTATCTTTATCAAATCTTCATTATTCATCAAAAACCGTTATATTTTATTATGGGACACCCTATATATGTATATGTATAACAATAAAGAAAAATATAAGTTATAAACCTCAACGTAAATGTCAAAAATCCGAAAAAATATTTGCAAAACTCACATGTCTAATTAGATTAGTGAATAAATACGCGGTTTCTATCACTTTCGATAATTATATAAGTGTATTATCAAGAAATACGTAAAGTATTTACCTAATAAGATGACATGTACACTCTGTGTACATCATAGGAAGAGCAATGGTAAAGGAAAATAACGGATTATGATTAATTCGGTACTTTCCTGTTATCAGTGGACAAATTTATTCTAAAAAATACTTATTCGTTTCATTTATTTATTTATATACAGTTATAAATGACATTTTTAAGTAGGTTCATTGCAGAAAGTTATTCATGGTGTGGGTGCTCACAATTTTATTGAGTTCAAGAATGGTGAATGAACAGGAATGCATATTTTTAGCTTTATGATAATCTAGCATATTTTTTGCGTTTACACAATTCACAGATTAATGTTGGTTCTGTTACGTTGAAAAACAAGAAAATTACATCCGTACAATTGTAATTTTATCTCCATTTGTCCAACACAAACGTTAGTTTAAATACATATTTAAGCAAATGTTTGACTTTGATTATATATCTCGACCGTATTGCAGATAACTTCTACATTTTTAAATTACACTAATTTGCTATTTTTTTTGAAAATATTTTAAACTATGTGATTGAAGTAAAAAGAAAATTTAATTTTACAGAACCGTGAACACAAACACCGTACAGAAGTCTACGTGATGATGGTGACACAAGAATTGGACGATTGGGAAGATTCCAGACAGATGGGCCGCAAGCGGCAGTGGTTTTCGATCGACGACGCTATGGTTCAACTAGCTCTTCACAAACCTATTCAACGCCACTATATTCAACAACTGAGACGCTCTCGGGATTGCTCGACCGCTTTGACTTAGTGTTAATTAAAGCCATAAAGAATAATTTCATATACAAACATATATATTCAGAAAATCGAAAAGTCACATTTCTTTTGGGTTCGAAGAACTGAAGCGTTTACGTTTGACTTTGATTTCTTTTCACAATTTTTTGCTTTTAAAACTGCGCGCTATATGTGAAACATACTTTGGTGTGATATGGAAAAAATAACCATTTGTACATGTATTAGATTACTTACGCACTTTTTAAAATTAAAAATTGTATTTCAATGAAGCCCTGTTTTTACGTTCCCGCTTTTATACTGAAGAAAAATACCCATTCCAATTCAGTACATTCCAATATAACCTTTTCCTACAGTATATATATCATACAATATTAAATAACAACTTGAATAACCTTGGCTCTGTGCTTTCTTAATTTGCAATTTTGTAAAATCTCCCTAATAAAACGTAAAAACGGGGTTTTAAATTATTCCTTATATTGTTTATTCTAACGATTTGTCTTATTTATTATTTTCAAGTATTCACCTTGAACATCGGTAGATTTATTTATGGAAAGTAAACTTTTTTTATTTCATTATTACGAGGAAGTATGTGAGCCCTTCCTTTGAAAAATGCTCAGTGAGTGTATGTATGCATCATCTTCGGTGAAATTGTTTTCATTGAAACACTTCTTTTTATGTAAAAATTGAAGCAGTCTCGATAAGATTAATAATGCAATTAAACAATATCTAAAAAAGAAATATTTTTTTATACATCTTAGTTTTCAAATGTGTAATTACTTAATATTAACTTATTGGTGCTGTATATCAATGTCGGTAATGTTAGGATATTGTGAAGTTTGTTTAAATATATCTTAGATATTTAATATCTATCAAATTTATACTAAATCTCCTTTTTGTATGAATGTCCTCGCTTTCTCGTTCCTCTGTGGTCGATGTGTAACTTTAATTTTATCGTATTGTATTCAGTGGACTAACAAAAATAAGAATGATTGTCCAAAGTCAGTTCTAAAATGATCTTTAATCGTTTTGTTGCCAATTTATTATAAACGTTATGTTTTGTATCAGTTCGGATATCCTAGTTTCTTTTTCGTTCAGTGCTAAGGGATCGATTAAACCATCACTCTGCCATACTTTTTATATAGATGAATCTCAGTAATATGTATGCAAATGTGCGCCTGAACGAAATAGTACTTAGTAGTTAAGAAGAAAATACATAGTACTTACATACGTTGTAGTAGTGTTGTTTACATTTCTATTTTGCTTGATAAATTGCGTTGATTCAACAAAACATATCACTATTATGTGTTTTTAGCAGTTTCTTAATTTTGTTTAGTTGAATTACTAATCACAACAATATGAAATCGACGGCTGGAACCGTTTCTTTATATATACACATATATTATTAAATATAATGCTTTTGTATTATTAACAATTGTAAACTTAAATTTATACTTATCTCTAAAATTAATGAAATTATTTGTAATTATTATTATTTTTTTAGTATTTAGACAATTGTTATATACAATAACATATATTGTAAGCGATCAACACTAATTGTTAAACACTTGAGCACCCGGTCAATCGTACGTTGCTATTAATTTCATCTATTCGATAACACACTAATAAATAATACAATAAAGTAATGAAAAATATTAAATTGACAGCCCTTGTATTGTATAAATAAAACGGGGGATGAGTTGTTAAGTGCTCTTATTTATGACATCATTTAATATAATATAATGGCTCTAATTTTATTCCTTATAACATTTATTTATATTTGTAATTGTATGATTTGGTTTAAGATTTGAGATTATTGAATTATTGTAAGCAGTAATTATTTTATAACTATGAGCAAGATACGGCATGTCATACGATTCCTTACTTGAATAAATTATTCTCGACATGTTTAAGAATGAATTTTATTTGTTTGCACACATCTAGCCTTTCAGATATGTTTAGACTTGTTATATTTTCAGCTATATCTAGGTGCTTAAGTGTTGATATTACATTTTACCTGTAAGCTGAGGACATAATATGTGATGGGAACTATTTTTTGAACCAATATTCATTTTTATGCTTCATATATAATAAAGTATTGTTTGCTTTTATTGGGGAAAATGCTGTAATGGACACATTAACGTATCGCACGCGCTGGGTACGGACTAGTTGCATCTGATGATGTTCACGTTTAGCATTTTTGCTTCAATTAAAAGCCTATTTGTATAATAAATGAATAATATATTTTTTAATCTGGCCTCCTCGAGTTGGAATGCCTCTGTATTATTTTGGTCTCTCTTTTATACGTCAGAAATTACAATAATCATTCAGGTTTGCAAAAATCTTATTATGTAATTAACATGTGAAACAATATTGTTAACTCGTCTCGGTGCGCTTATTTTTTTATGATGGATGTAAAAAATATCCAAACACTGTAAACAAGGTTGGGGTATGAAAACACTTCTACCCCAAGAGCAAACTCAACACTGGAATGCTCGTTCAAGTGTAATTGTGTTCCTTTGACTGCTGACACAACGTCACCAATTGTAGTGTAAGATAAATTTAAGGGAAATCCATAAATCTAAAAAAAAATATATTATAGCATTGATTTATTGTTTTTTACTTACTTTGAATAACATTCTATCCCAATAGCATCAAATTATAATACCTGATACGATAAAAGCAACTGTTGCATCTGACTGTTATACTTTGGTTTCGGTAATGACACGTTCAAACTCCACTTTTCCCACGATATGAGAGACTCTTGTAATATCTTACTGCAATGCCTAAAAAATGTGCGTTTCATAGTTCATATTTTTATTAATATGGATATATAATAGATGGAAATGTTACCTATTCCAAACAGTTTTCCTATGACCTCTCCATTTTTGAACTTTAGTCTTAATCCTATCCTCCAAAATGACACATACTTGTTTTGCACTTTCCGTATCATGATTATATATAAAAGATTCGTCATTCAAAGATAATACGCCAGATAAAGGACCAGGACATGAGATAAAACTTCCTTTTTGGAAGACTGGTCTCCAATCGGACGTACTCAAAAGATTGAAACTTGTAAGGTCGCATCTATCGTCATTTTGAACGTTAGCCCAGATCTGAATGATAATTTAAATTATATTTTTATATAACTCGGTATTTAAACTTTTTATCATACGTACATTTTCATCGTTGCATATGAAATGTACACGTTGCAGAGGACAGAACGGATTCTTCACATCATACTTTACACCCGTTGTTGCATCAATGATGTAATATCTCCAGTTTATTTTAAGGTTGAAAAGAGATTTGCGCTCTGCTTTTATTGAATTTTTTAAACTGATTTCATTCTTAGAAATGTCTTCTCTAATAAGAACATAAGTTGAGAATCCATACGGTAATCCGGATCCGGCCAAACACCAGCACTCGATACCGAGAGATATAAAGTATCCCATCAATAATACTGTATGATCAACCATAGATCCGTATGCTAATTTCAAAGTTTGCTATAAAAATATTATCAGTAAATGTGTGTACATATATATTTAATTTAAGGATTAGACTTACGTATGGTGATAGAACTATAAGTTGATTCTGTATCGGCAATCCTTTATAAGTCGGCATCATAGAGACATACCTCATGCAAATCTGCATTTTAATTACTAATGGAATGTCGTCGTTATCGATTGTATTTTCAGTCATACTCTTCATTTCAAATGTGTCCTTGATAGCTCTCGATTGCCGTCTTTTATCTAAATCTGTATTGATCGATAATACAGATTGTATAGTTTGACTGTCTTCTAAATCTTGACTCTTAACGCTTTTTTTCCTAAAAGGTGTCGAGCTCTTCGATGAGTTACTGTCTTTTTGTTCCATCGGGAAGATTCTTCTAAAACAATCTCCTATATCGAATAGAGCGACTGATTGAAAAAATCTCGTAAAGCACGCGTTTCTACCACTCGAATCCAACACCAATAAAAATAACTTTCTTGTTGTAAATTGACTCTTGTAATTTTCACTAAAGCACAACAAATGTTGCAGTGTAGCGTCAATCTCGTTAGAGTTCAATCTTTCGTCTATCGAAACCGGTATTATATCACTATAACTCGGAAACACTTCCATATACATACTGATGTATACATCTTCTTTTTGTTTCAGCATCGTGTCTCTCTTCAAATTGTCAAACGATATCCTAGAATTTGGATATTTTTCGTCATAGTTGTATTTGTATCCGAGCAAATCAGTTGGACAACACATTAAGAATGTACCTTCAATCTGTAATGAATGTAAGTTATAAATTATTTTACTTATAATTGGTTTATCAATTATACAAATACATGCCTTATTTTGATTGAAAACATTAGCTAAAGGTATCTTCAATGAAGCTAACCATTGAATACTACAATGATAGTGAACTGTAGAGTCTTCCAATCTGTCGTCGTCTAACCAATTTTCAACTATTTCATCAAATAGGTGAAACGTTATCGAAGACGAAGGATTGTATCTTGAAAAATTATTTTAAATTATTTTTTTGATACTTAAATTATACATGTTACAGAAACATACCTAACTGAAAAAATCATTTGTTCGTTCCATGTTGGACTGTTACCGATTGCTGTACCTGTTCTTATCGATTGCCCCTGGCAATCAATATGTACGAAAGGTCTTAAAGTCACCAATTTTAATAGATCTATTTAAGAATATGGTATACATTAGAATTTAAATGAATATTTATACATTCGAAATTGTGTTTTTTTTACCTTCATCTTTACCAATATCGTTAGAACTATTATTTTGTCTAATCGGGAGATGAAAAGCTTTAAAAATGCATATTTTTAAAACATAATCCTTCTTTTTACTATGAACAGTTCGAACCGCCGGACTTTGTTCTTTAGATTGATGGAATAGTGATTTCTTCGGATTGAAAATATCAAGTGTTATACTCCTAAAAATTGATTTATAATTTGCATGAAATAATCAATATTATAGCTTAAGTTATATGATCATACCTCAAACTGGGATATGTGATGTTCTTCAAAATATCAAAGACAGTCTTCTCGTTATCTTTTTGAAAGTGATTCACCAAATAACTATTGATTGATTGTAAGTAATTCACACTGTTTTGTCTATGTTTGTCTATTTGATTAGACACAGCATCACTTGTTGATAAATCTGATCTTTTCACATTCTCAGCCCCTCGTATTTTATCCCTGTTCTTTTTCCACTTTTCGTTCATGAGTTTGATAAAATTGCCCTTTTGTGATTCCAACAGTTTGCTCGAATCAAAATTTAAATACAAATCAGAATTTAGATAAAACTCACTATTCGTAAAATCGAAAGAAATGTCTCCAAAATATTTCAACATCAATGAGTTTTGAGGATCGTTAGGATCCATAGTGGTTTCAAATAATTTTTTGAGCATCTCGTAACTAAGATTTTTACGTTCAATCCTTTCTATCGCTTTTAAAGCGTCACTCTCTGATAAATCCATCTCCCATTTGATATTAACGTTAAGTTCTCCACTGTAGTTTAGAATAACATTGTTATCGGTTATACTTGATATTTGCATTTCTGGATACGCTTTCGATGCAAGATCACGGAAAGTAATTCCATTTCCACATCCAAATTGACTCAAATTATATTCTTTTCTATCACTTTTAAAATCATAAACGCTCGTAGCGATCACCGGATGATTGCCGTTTGGTTTTGGTAACGGTATTGTTATATCGCAAAAGTTAATATTGTTCAAAAAGTGTTTCTCAAATATCGATATTTTCAATATACACGCACTCTCTTTCATGTGAACTTTAAAGTCTTCATTTAAATTGATCTCAAAATCATTTCCTATCGAAGTTGAAACAGTTTTGCAAACCTCTTTGTTATTTATAAATATTTTAAAGTACAAATTGATTTTATTAATGGCTTTTCTTCTGTTTAATTCTTCAGGTATGCTAACGTCTTTTGTAACAATGTCAGATGTATTAGTTACTTTAAAAACAATCTTTGGCTCTTCCGGTTTTTTATACGCTTTAATAAACTCTTTCGACAGTTTATCGTGTAGTTCTTCTTCATCGTAATCTAAAATCGGTTTAGTTAATTTCTTTTTGTTTCCGTCTGCTGATTTTCTTAGCTTATTGTATTTTTCTTTCTTTTCATAATACTCTAATGTCAATTCATCTATAACATCCAGCAATTCACAATCAATTTTTTTGTTCCATAAAATCTCCGCATCATCTTCAGCATCATAACTCTTTTTTATATCAACAACCATTTTCGTGTTAATAAAATTATTCGTTTTCCTAATTGATTTAATCGCTTTCCAAGCGGAGATTATTGCTTTTTCGAGCTTTTTATATTCTGATGCTTCTTTAATTCTCATCTCCCTATTTTTCTTTATTTTTTTAACACATTTTTTAAAATCTTCGTTATTGAATATTTTTTTATCGTTATTTTCATTCGTAACTCTATATTCATCTTTAATTTTCTCTTTTCTAGCTCTCAGTACATCCAGTTCATTTTCTAATTTTTCAAGTATTTCTTTTTCTATTCGTTCGCAATACAATTGATAATTTTTGCTAATATTTCTTTGCAAAATATGTTCAATTGAAAATAACGGATGATGATTGAATTTAATATATTTAAACGAAAAACATAAAACTTCCACATCGTCTAATGAACGCATATTAAATTGTTCTGTGGTTTTATTTTTACATCGACTAGGATCAAACATAACTGGAGGTACATTTTGTGTCAACGCTATGGACTGTTCATATTTTTCACTTTCAATAATATCAAAATCATCTTTCTTATTATTCAATAATAAATCTTCACCTCTTAAACAATCCCTACGAAATAATAAAAATAATTACTATATTATATCTAGATTTAAATAAATGTTATTAATTTATATTCACCAAATACTTTCTACGCCTTCTCTTAAATGTTTCAAATCGACTCGTTCGTCCGATGATATCGTTCCAATAAAGTGACCCTCATCTTTGAAACACCTCCTAGGTATATCTCTACTCATGTCCTTTTCATTAAAAAATAGATGTTCGCTCTTGGAATAAGCGTCAGTTCTGTTGATAGTTAAATCTCCTATAATATTTGAATCAATATTGTCGTCATCAAAATAATTCAAAGCGATCAATCTAGATTTTAAATTGTGATCGGGCGAATCGATTTCTTTGTCTTCCACGATAAGATCCATGTTTGATTGATCTGCATTATTCTTAAGAATTATTTCGTTATTATTCGAAGCTGACTCCTCCGCCGCATCGTTGAAGTATGATAGAAAAAATTTGTTTTCATAGTTTAAATTTCGCTTTTTTTTATTTAACGGATTTGACATATTGTTATTATTTATAATATAATATAACGTTCAATAATTCACAACAATGATATAGTATGACTTGTTTTGATAACTGAACAGATATGTGTATCAGTTTAGTTGCTATGGTGATAATTGCGAATACAAACAATAAGACCTTTGCATTGATTTATGTAACATATTTTACCATACTGTATCAATAGATAGTGAAAATTAATATTAAATAATAATTAAGGAACTATATTTTCACGTAGTCGATATTAAACTTGGCATAATAATTTATTTTTAATATTTTAATATTATATTTAAATAATTTTTAGGAAATATTTTAAATGTAGAATATAATTTAATTAAACATAATTATACATATTATACTATACGGCAAACCCGGAATTGTCGATTCGTCGGCGTTCGCAGCTTTTAGGTTTTTCATATGGGTACCTTTGCCACATTTTGCATCTGGACTTGCACCTACACCCATATAAAATTCAGATAACACAAGAACTGAAGCTCAGAGACCATGGACTGCAAGAAAAATGTATGTAGATTGGGTGTTAGAGCAACAGGAAGTTGGTGCTGATTTTTCAAAGAAAGTCTTATTCTCTGATGTGGCACATTTCCGCCTCTGGGTATGTTAATAAACAAAATTGCCGCATATTGAACTGAAACTACTTTGCATCCTTTTCAAAAACATTGACTATGCTCGCGCAAACCCTAACACCAACAACCAGGTACCAGACTAACACTGGTATTTCAAGTTAAGTTCCAATACTATGTGAGTGCTAGAACGAGCAAAAACACTCACACAAGCCCATTAGTATTGGAGCCCTACGAGTTCATCCCATCGAATGAACAACTGGATTTTTTACGTCCAGAGAGAGGTCCACCCTCCCCCCTCCGTAGCTTATACAATTTATTTTTAAGAGTATTTAGTATATCCGAGAGTTTATTCGTTAGCTTGCATTATCATCATCGTTATAGATCCACCACCCTGGAACGCTCTCGAGAGTCCCTACTCGTCGAAAAGAGTTCATATTACTCTCCCACACTGATTTGACGGGCCTCCAGCGTGTGGTGGACTGGTGCCCAGCTGCAAATGGGTCGATGATAATCATAATGTGATTCACGAGAGACCATTAGATGTCCAGAAAGTGACTGAAGGGAATAAATTTGTCCTTGTTACTCTACAAGCAGTAACTAAAGTAATAAAATTTAATTGTTGGCTTGTTCGCGCGTTTTCTACGTGACTTATAAATAATATATTTTGGCAGACGGAATGTGAAGCCGCTGCAGTAGTATTTTACTGAAATATAATTTGTTTACATGTTATTAATACGAAAGTGAACAACGGACGAGTGGACGACCCGCCACCATAGTGGTCTATCCGTCGAAATCCACCAACAAAATGTGTGTGACATGTGTGTGACAATAAAGCAAACCTATACATATATAAATCAGCCCTCACAGTATTTGTAATTTAAAAAAAATGAGTCAATGCAATATTTGGAAAAAACAAGTTTAACCCTTAGACCGCCGACCGGTAAATTGTTAATTACTCGCTGTACGCCATGCGTTTTTAGCGATATAATTTTTTGGCTACTTATTCTGTTTAACACATCATTACAGCCAAAATACTCAATTTTTTTATTTTAAAATTATATATGTATGATTAACATGGTTTAAACATTCTAATTATATCAATAAACAAATATTTTTAGTCGTATTGTTGGAAATATGGAGTGAACAAAACTAAATCTATTCGTTGGGCCGCGAGTTGGCTCGCGTACACACACCTACACACACATGAACGCGCGCGGCACTATACAAGCGAACGACAAGCAGGGTCATGCTCACACTGAGACAATTTTAATATATAAATCTGCAACGCATTTTTTCTTCGTCTGACCTACATCCTGTTATAAAAATTTACAAATCGACAACATTTCTTTGATGCATACAAAATCACATATATCGTACACAAAATAACCCTAATAACCAAACCGTTTGTTTTTGATCAATGGTGTTTGCAATTGGTTGTTGTTGAAGGTTGTCATATTTCTTTATATATAAAAATAATAAATAATAAAACTTAATAGCAAGATACGATGTTACATTTAACTATATATAATAAGATGTATAATTTATAATATATACATATTCTTCTTCTTCTTCCACGGCACTACAACCGGTGATCGGTTTTGGCATTTCCACCTAATTTCTTGTAGGGCTTCTAGATAAAACTTGAGTTTTAGTATGTCTTCCGATATTGTTTGCATTTTTCCTGGTTGTAATATTGCACATTCCAGCTTCCAAAATTGAAGTCCAATCATTTATCTAGATTTCGATCGTCTAGGTCATTATGAATCGGGGCGGATTTATTATTTCTTTGTGATTTTTTCATAACTATTTGGATTTATCCACGTTGGTTGGTTTGCTCCATGATAGAAACCCTCCTCCTTTATCCGGGCTTGGGACCGGCAAGAGTGCAACATATCTACACTCCAGGCGGAATATGTAATATATATTACACACACACACACATATATATACAATAAATAATAAACTTTTCGACCATCGTGACGCATTGGGGTAACCTGTTAGGTCACGATGGTATTAATTTAATGTAAATAAATAAACACATTACAAATAAATTATAAAATAATAGAACAAGTAAAATAAAATGATTCTACGACAAGGAATCGTTTTTGTTATTATTATTATTATTTAATATTTACTAAGAGTTAATATTGATATTTTATTAATTATATCTTATTTACAGGGCTGTGGAGTCGTTTAAAAAAAACACGACTCCGACTCCGACTCCGATTCCGATATTTACCAATAACACGACTCCACTCCGACTCCGACTCCAACTCCGACTCCGACTCAAAAATGTTTAATTTTATCAGGTATTTTTGACGTTTTTCTACGCGTTTTATGTTCATACGCTATACACATTCATCATTACGCAATTAAAATTTCATAAATTTTATAATTTAAAAAAATGTATTTTATATAAAAAATGTTCGGGGTCGCTCATTTTTCACGACTCCGACTCCGACTCCAACTCCGGCCAAAACACCACGACTCCACGACTCCAACTCCGACTCCGACTCCACAGCCCTGCTTATTTATATTTATTAATAAATATTTAATAGTAATTATTATTATTATTATTTAATTATTACAAACAATAAAAACCAATCACAAAAACAGTTGACAATATTAAAACAGTCGAAATAACGTATAAATATATTCACAAGTATTTACAAATCACAATTATCATTGATATATTGATGACATAATTTAATTTCGATTCATAAATTAAAGTATAAAAAAATGAATTTCCGCGATGCGTTTGTGCTAACCCTAAAAGTGGTCTAAAGAAGCACGATCGAAACCGCGCGCGAAATACAAACGACTAAAATTAAGGCGTGACTTTATAATTATATATACCACTGTTTCATCGCAAATTCTATAAATAAAATCACTGAAATCGTTTACTAGGAACTCAAACTGATTTTTAAAACATATATTGCCAACTTTTACCTTTCCGTTTCTTTAAAAAACGAAGGTTTTAACGAGCGCATCATATCATGCGCTTGGCGTTAGACAGTAGATTTAGTTGCGCATGATATCATGCGCTTGGCGTTGAAAGGATTAATAATTAAACTGTCAGGAGATTTTCGAACACACAAAATTAGATATTTCCGTTCCGTTGGTAGCGCTGTTTGCACTTGACAGCTGACGTGTTTTGAAAGTTTATTCTGGTCTGAATTACACTACACTTGTTCGTAAGTTAATTTCGATTATTTAAAGGAAAAGAAGTTTAATTTCATATCATTATTAACAACTTGATTTTTTTTAACTAGGTGTCAATTATTGATAACCTCCTACTCGAGCGCCAAGATAACCACAATCGCGTTAGTTCTTTTTAAATATTGTACTCGGTAAGTCAGCATGTCGATCGAATGCAAAGCTTGGGTGGCGTGGGGCCCAGCTGCTCCGCTATCGTTGGAAACCGTTCAAGTAGCTCCGCCTAAAGCTGGAGAGGTGCGCATAAAAATCGTCGCAACTGCCGTTTGTCACACGGACGCCTACACCCTTTCCGGCGCAGATTCCGAAGGTCGATTCCCAGCTATTCTCGGCCATGAAGGAGCGGGCGTTGTCGAAAGTATCGGCGAAGGAGTCGTATCCGTTAAACCGGGCGATCATGTGATTCCCCTATACATCCCTCAATGTCGCACGTGCGAATACTGTCTCAATAAAAAGACTAATTTATGCCAAAAAATAAGGATCACTCAAGGTCAAGGCTTAATGCCGGACGGAACCACTAGATTCACGTGCAAGGATAAGACCATCTACCATTACATGGGCTGTTCTACGTTCAGCGAATACACCGTCGTTGCGGAAATATCCATCTGTAAAGTGACCGATGCTGCCCCTCTTGAAAAAGTTTGCCTTTTAGGATGCGGCGTGCCGACCGGTTACGGAGCGGCCCTCAATACGGCCAAAGTCGAGAAAGGGTCTACTTGCGCCATTTGGGGCTTAGGCGCTGTCGGTTTAGCCGTCGCGATGGGTTGCAGAGCTGCAGGCGCTTCTAAGGTGATCGGAGTAGATATAAACCCCGACAAATTTGAAATCGCAAAGAAGTTCGGCGTCACCGAATTCGTCAATCCCAAGGATCATCCCGATACACCGATCCAGCAAGTGTTGGTCGATTTGACCGGCGGCTTGGATTACACGTTCGAATGCGTCGGGAACGTTAATACGATGCGCGCCGCTCTGGAAGCTGCTCATAAAGGCTGGGGAGTATCCGTGATCGTCGGCGTTGCCGGTGCAGGACAAGAAATCAGCACTAGGCCGTTCCAACTCGTCACCGGTAGAGTTTGGAAAGGAACTGCTTTCGGAGGATGGAAGAGCAGGGACAGCGTTCCTGGATTGGTCGACGATTACATGAATAAGAAGTTAATGCTGGATGAGTTCATATCGCACAATCTACAATTTAAGGACCTCAACGAAGCTTTCGATTTGCTTCACGCCGGCACTTCCATAAGATCTGTTTTGCGTTACAATCATTAATTTAAATTAAATAAATTAGAATAAAACAAGCAAAATGATAACCGTATATATATATTATTATTTTCATAATATATACAATGTCGAATAAATATTTTTTTTCATCTTAGTAACATTTGTAGTTATTTATTATACTAATGATGGATTTCATGAGGCGAGATGATATTTATAATCCAACAATATTTAACATAATTAACTTTAACATTGATTCATAGATAATAGGAATAGATGTGATTTACGTTAACAATTATTCTAGTATTACCGGTTATGTAAAAGATTAATCGTTCCACTATTCATTTTACTAGTTGATAGATTACACAATTTTTAAACATGTTTTTAGTAAAATCGTTATATACTAACAATCTCTTTAATTTACATAGATACAGGTGTTCTAAAAGAAAATGTCTAACTTCGAATATAAGTATAACATAAAATATATTGTCAAAGATATTAGATAATCGAGATATCAGAAATATATTTAAATGCTCATTTTTGCAGCCTTCAAAAATTGGACTATGTACACTATTTTTTAATTTGCTGTAATTAATTTTTTGCACTCTGCTCTTTAGGTATCCCCAAAGTTAAGAGATCAAGTGTACGATAAAAACAAAGTACAACACGTTGATCATTAAGTTTTTCTTATTATTTCGTTAATATTTAAATGACATTTTTTGTTATACACATATTCAAATGTATGACCTTTTCGTTTTTCCACTGTGTATATAATATAACATTTTATTTATTAAATAAATTAATAATATAATTAATATTCATCTAATTTCCATTAAACCATCGTCATCGATCATTTACGTCAGGAAAGAGCATTGAATAAAGCTGCACGAATGAATCGCATTGTTCACCTACAAATATTAAAGAATCGTTATTTTCTAAATCACGATCAGAGACTCGAATAAATTTTATAAAATACCTTTAACAAACGTCGAAGAGTTTCTATTGACGCGATTTCTATTCTCTAATGCGTGATAGACCGAAATGAATGTATTGACATCTTTCTGAGCCGCAGACAACAATTTTCGAGCCCTTAACGTATTCCATACGTCTTGACTATTGAATTGCATTTGATTGCTCGATTGCTGTGAATGTAAATTATATTGCTTTGCAACACCGACTCCAGCTATGACTTCTCCCTCGCCCAGCAAAACTTCGACAGTTTCCTAAATATATGAAGATAGTTTATTGACAATTTTATTAATAATATGGATAATATAATTATAATACCTCATTAGCATTCAATCTATGCAACATATCCATAGCGAGTTGATGAGCGGCTGGGTGTAAATTCGCCAAGGACAACAACAGACATGCCAACGGCTTAGAATCACCTATAGCTCCGTATTGTAAGAGCTGATGTAAATCGGAGAATTTATTAGCACGAACTAATGCTCGGACTAACATCTCGGTGAGTGCGTGTTGAGGAGATACTTGATGACGTGCCAATGAGCACATGTAATTCAAAACCACCTATATTAATAATACAGTAATAATTATAAACTTGAAATGTATAATGATGCATTACCAGCTTGGAAAAGACAGTGACAACACAAAATTTGCATAATAAAACAACTGTAATATATTAGAGATTAACAAGCATTTTACTCTTTGGCTGCTGAAATCATGTATATCAAATTTTGTTATTTTGGTGAGAATTTCCAGATCCTACATCATCATTAAAGAAAGAATCTGACACATTTTTAATTGATTGTAGGCTATTTCCTTCAGGAGTAAATATTTTTTTTTTATTATGTAATATACATCGATATTTAGACAGTGATACTAAAAGGCTCAGAAACCTAACGTTTAACTACATTGGTGATTCATAGTTTTGAACTGCAAAATGGAATTATTATTGAGTATTTTATTTCTTGAATCTTATATAATTGTGGTGTATTAGATATTTTTTCCGTACTAGAATCCCTTCATATTCATTCCAAGAAAAGAGAATGCATCCATTTACAAATTTTATTTCAATTAGTGTATTTGCTAAATACAGTATGCAAGCACACCAAACATACAAAAAGTAAACAGCTACTCCAAAACTACATACAATCAGAATTTTTATGTTCATTGCTTTGTAGATAATGTAAATTAGTAATTCAAATAAACCATATTTTTTTACAAACTGTTGGTTTAAATGGATTATGCACAATACTAAAAACTAGCAATCATATGGCAATTCACCTTCAAAATATGAGTTCTCAAAGTGTGCGTTCAAAGGGAGGTCTGACAGACATGTAATAAATAAATTAAATAATGTTATTTATTTATTTACATACATGTGCAGGGCACAACTACAGCTTTATGCCGATGCAGCCAGCAGAGAAAAAATATTTGCAATAATAACATTAATGGCTAGACCACAATGTATCTATCAACTGCGAGTAGCTGGATGAGAACAAAGCAATACTATCCGACAGATGATTAAAAAATCAGAAAGCCGTACTTATTCGGTAATTGTCCAATACTGCTCTTCTTGCATATGATACTTCAAAAAATACTCGGGAATGCAAGCTCTGGAAATAAGACGATACTAAAAAACAAAGTTTTCCTACCAGCAGCTAGAAGTACTTTTCCAAGTACACTCATCGACGCCACTCAAAGGAATCATATCCCAGCATACCTTGTAGGAATTTTATAGAAAATAAATAGTCGTTAAAAGATTGTAAATTTTTTACTTTAAATGCTTCTCAAATGTGGAATGAATATTATTATCCTAATATCATGGATCTTCATAAAACGTTGGGACCAGTAGGTCTGGCAGTCGAGGGCCTTAGGATGGCGAGATGGTAATTTATTAAAGAGTGAAGGCATATTCGATTTTTTATCAAATGAACTGACAAGTTTTAAAAGTGAGATCAGTTCCAAATTATTAAATGCTATAAAAAAAACGAATTCAAGGGTGATTAGCTGGATTAGTAACTTTATTATTATACTTGAAAAATCCACGAAATATTACTACAAATAAATCTACTATATTTTCATTACATTACATATATATATTACATTATAAATTAAGTCAAGTTATCTGAAAATATATTATCTATCTAGAATATATATGTATATGATTCTCTGTATACAAACAGATTCTGACAATGAGTGTGTCGGAGTAGGGATGGTGAATAAGAGCATCTTAACTCTTGACCCTTTCACTGCGGCTGACATTTTTGTGTGCCATTTCAAAATATACTAATATGTCGGGGGGCACCTATTTATGCTATAAGTTATTTAAATAATATTTCAATAAATTAAAGTGTTTTTCAACCTTGAATTATACAAAAAAAAACATTACAAGGCACAAAGGTTCATAACACCTTTAGGTGTCCAAAGGCGATTTTCTTGATGACTTCTATAGGTGTCATCATCAGTCAAAGGGTTAAATGAGCCATGGATGAATCGATTAATATGTTGCTTGAGGAACTTCGAGAAAAAATTATAATTCGAAAACACTGAAGGCTGAATTTTCCATATACGAGTCTACAAATAAAAGGACAAAAAATTTGGATATTCTATTTAATGCTCTAAAAAATAATCAACCCACTTCGTTACACATAAAAAAAGAGTATTTTGTGTTTTTTAAAGTAATATTCCCTGAAGAGGAGCACCAAATAAATTAAAAACATACAAATTTTAGTCAATTTAGTTTATTTTTGGTTTTCAATAAATTTCATATAAAGTTAAAGCAATAACTTAATTAAGTTTGGTTTTATTATATGTTTTGTAGTATAATTTTTATATTAAATAAACGAAATTAAAAAAAAACTTATATTATTCTTTACTTTATTTGAAATTTTTTTGTAAAACTTCGAAAACCGGGTTTTATAAAATAATGAAATTCAAAAACTGTTTTACTCAAAAGTCGGTTTTTGTATAAGCCTTAATGTACAGATATCTGAAAAACCTTTTTTGTAGCTTATATTCTTCTGGAGTTTCGCCCTTACTCTTTAGCATATTTTATTACAAATAAATAATATTTTAATCACTATATTTTCAATGTATTTTATTTAACTTTTGTGCAACTGATTTCTTTCATCCTCAAAAACCAATGAAAAAAATTATAATGTAGAAGTGACACTCCTACAACAACAGTCGAATTATTTCTGTGACAACACAAACTTCTGTAAGGCGAACGCGAAAATAACAAACAGTTGCTGCTTGAAGTGTCCTACGGGACTCACACAGTGACTTTGTTATTTTCGCTTTGCTTCACGTTCGCTTACATAGGACGCTACGTTAGAGTTATAACTTTAAACGTTAAGATATTAACAATTTCCAGTTTCTTATAAAAATGACTATTTTTTGTAACTGCGGCTGATTTCTTTCAAACCGACGACATGTTATACATACTTGAATAATATGCGGCGAATCTGTGTAATGTTGTAAGACGTTTGTATAAACATCTTGTTGTGATATCACGATTTTATGATGGGCATGTTGTTCTTTAATGTTATTATTATCATTTTGATTAGAACATTGGCCTGTTTGTTTCATCAATTCAATCTCTGCTTGCTTTCTATAAATAAATATATTTATAATATACTCATTTAAATATCGATTGATGTAATAATACATACCTGTAAACGGCGTTGATTTGATCGAAAACTTTCAAGAGCTCCACCAAATATTTTGTACCACCGGCTATCATCTGTTTTAAAATTGTGTATATTGGCTTTTCCCCCTCCGATCTTCTAAGCAGCACGCCGACTATTTTATCTAATGCTGTGTTAGAGAGTCCTCTAGGGTTTAATTTAACATGCCACAAATAACCTAAGCGGGCATCTATAACGATATCAGGCTGAAATAGAACCCATGTCGTAGAATCTGATTTTCATAAAAATTAAGGAAAAATATTTTATGGTAATTAAAATCGGAATGACTCATGTAATCTGTTTTAAAATAAACGATAACAATGTGTGTCATGATGATTAAGGCCCACTGTCCACAGAGGCGTCGCTGCATAGACGCGTAATCGTTATTGTACGCTTGCTTGCTGAGTACATATAAACTAACGAAACATTATTTGACTTCC
The DNA here is from genome assembly GCF_051122295.1 of Plectrocnemia conspersa. Taxonomy (NCBI): domain Eukaryota; kingdom Metazoa; phylum Arthropoda; class Insecta; order Trichoptera; family Polycentropodidae; genus Plectrocnemia; species Plectrocnemia conspersa. Next base: position 13,616,931 of record NW_028277166.1, on the reverse strand, counting down.
CACCTCACTCCAAGCTTTCTCAGTAATATCCTTTCTTGCATAATTTGCAAGATTACTATTATAAAAACACCGGTACTTTTCGACGATCTGAAAAAATTTTGCAGCTGAAATTGCCATTGTTTTCTACACGTTCGCGCAGTTCCATACGCTTGACGACTGTCGTCAAGCATGTCAGACGCCCGAGAGTGACGTGAGCGTGACGTTGCAGCTTCATCGACAGTGTTTCGTTAGTTTATATGTATATAGCAAGCAGGCGTACAAGCGTACAATGATGAATAAGCGTCTGCAGCGACGCCTCCGTGGACAGTGAACTTAAGTGTGTGATACATTTAAATACAAATAACAAACATATTAATTTCAGTCATCGAAAATAATACCTCCCATTTCTGTTCCACACATAAATAAAAAGGATACACAATTGACACGGTAGATCCGGTATGACGACAGGTTTCAACGATTTAGGTGATGCAATGGGTGCATGAATCTTGATTTCACCTTCCATGAATCCTTCGTCCATTATATCAAATAACATTGAAGTTTTACTGGCCTAAATAAAAATTAATATTATTATCAAGTTAAAGTTCAATATGCATGTGAGTCAAGTGAAAAGTGCTCTAAATTGGCACTAGCAGTTTAAATAGCTGCATCATTTGTAGCATGCGGCAAATAAAAGCAGCACTTATTCAATTTTTTAAATAAAAAGTGTACAAGTGGACTAAAATATTCTGAAACAACGCAAATTATTTAACCGACTGAGTGATAGTGAACGAAATAGTCTCACTTCTAGAAATGGGTCATGGATGAGTACATCACAACTTAAAAACCGAAAGAAATCTGCAAAATCCCTTTTTATGGAAAACTAGAACTTGTATGATAAACAAAGAGATTAGGTCGAAAAATATTCATGTGCTTATTTGACTCATTTTTGTATATGATTATAAATGTTACCTGATGGTGTACAACGACTAAGTTATCAACGACGTTAATTGCAAATTTTCCGATCAGGCCTGTACGAAGAGCATGAATTTGATGCATTGATGCCGGGACATCCAAAGGCATTACCATCACTTCAGTGGGACATTTCCCACTGTGTCGTAATATTAAACACCACGAAGAATCGTAAAGTTTAGTGCAATTTACGTCACTATCGTTGACAGGGCCGTCCACTATAAATATACATATTAATATATATCTTATTAAATAATTGTAATTCTTAAAAATAATATTTATACTTACTATCCACTCTAGGCAATTTATTAATACACGAATTACTAAACGTAAAGGGATGTAAATACATTCCATTCGGACTAGCGATGAGTATGAGTTTACTTTGAACACACCACGAAGACCACGAAACGCTAAAAAAAATAACAATATAATAATATTATAGAACAAATAACATAAATTTTAAGTAACACTAACCGTATTTTAACAGTCTTCAACGTCTTAAGTAGTTTTTTTTCGGGTATCACTTGCAACAGCTCAATGCCGTGATCCGTTATATACGCAATTTCATTGGATTTGATCCAATAGAAACTTAGGATAGAGCCGGTTTTCCATTTACACGGTTGATTGTATTCGACGGACGTCGGCGCTAAATTGGCAAAGTTGATAAAATCTACAGACGTGTGAGATCTTTGCACGGCTAGTACTGATAGATCTGGAGAAAATTTGATGGATATAACGCGACCTTTATCCTCCATTCTAAAGGTGGTGCATGATTTTAAATCAGATCCTTTCACTATAACGCCAGTAACGCCACCGGATCGTACGGCAAACACCTATTAAAAACATATGTATTTTATTGTATTCATAATTAAATAGAAATGTATTTAACTCACTTGTCCATTTGTGTCGTCAAAAAAAACGTTAGTCAACTGACTGACAGCGTCGAAGCGTATCGGATTTTCGGAAAGTTCCAAGTAGTAATCTTCGTTCATTTTGAATGGCTGATGGAATTTGATTTTTTAGCTTATTTTTCATAAATATAAGATAAAGCGTCGTACACAACGGTACAACTGTCAAAATGACATTAAAGAGTGTGACAGCTTCTGGTTTAATTAAACTTAGCAACTTGTTTTCTGACCATTATACTCCACGTATTTTTATTTTTTAAATAATTTCTGTTTGAAAAACTTCTGTCAAAAAAATATTTTAACTATATTGCAAATTTAGATATATCGTATTCGTAATATAGTAACTGATCATCAGCTGTTACAAAATGTGATTTGTGCTCAATTACATTATTCAGATTCTTCAAATTTTACTACTTTTTTACAAGATATAGGATAACTTGGCTATTTCTATAAGATGAAATGTAAATTTAACTAGTTGTAATGAATTGAAACTGGAAAAGTACAGCGTAAATCTCTTCGATATGTATACTTGAAGGAATACGGGTATTAATATCGGTTCTTGTTTCTTAGTGCTTTTAGCTTGGGAGCGTTGGGATGCGTTTCGTTGTCAGCTCGCAGAAGTGCTTATATAATTAAACACTTCTGGAAATTAGTCAAAGGCATCGTAGACAACCCATCGGTGCTCGAGTAGCTCCAACTGTGGGCTCCGGAAGGTGATTCTTGCATGTGAAGTATATGACTGAAGCACTCTCCAACTCGTCTCTGGCAAAGGCCGTCCGATTGCTTATTACTGTGCATCGAGATATTGCACATATGGGGATTTGTTTCAGTTCGTATGGGACAATGTACACCTATTGAAGTGATTTGTGACTGTCCTTTTATCATGAGTGTGTGCGTATAAGTATTTGTATGTGTTTTTTAAATTTTAATATATTTTATGCTTTTGGCTATCATGACGTATTAAGTTAATCTGTCAGGTCACGATGGTCTTAAATAAATAAATAATAATAATAAAAAGCTTAAGTTATCATTTATTTTATGTAAACAATTTGAATTTTTTGCAGTTTGTGTTGAATCGTCATGTATTTTTACTTTTCCGGCTATTTATAAAGCGCCTAATGCAGTCTAAGATTTATTATTTACTATATTATTTTACTCGATATTAAAATATATGGTTAATAAATAATGTGTCATGGCCAAATTAAAAGAAGATGAGGTGTCCCGGCGTTTTTGAAGAGTTGTCAAACGATGGGTCGCAGCTCGTGCGTGGTTTGTCTCGGCGAGGCTTCGCGTAGCCCGCGCTCGCTTCTTCACGCTCGTTCGTTGTCTCGTTTGGGGCCCGTCAAGCTCCTAGCGTATCCGCCCGCGCCCCCGAACCTGCCGCCCCAATTGACGTTTGTGCCACTTTCGGTTTACCCCGACGAGTTGCCGAGACGACTGCCTAATTTTTTGCACTACGCCATCAAAGCGACGTGGCAAGCTATCAATCTTTTGCTGCTCCTCTTCGCCGGAGGCCGGGTAGATGTAGTGCTTTGCCAAAATCCACCCGCCATTCCCACCCTCTTCGTCTGCTGGCTCTATTGCCTCATAGTCAGAGCAAAACTCGTCGTGGACTGGCACAACTACGCGCACACCATCATGGCCCTTGCGCACGAAGAGACCGGCCTGTTTGTCAGAACTGCCACTTGGCTCGAATACTACTTCGGAAGCAAAGCGGACGCTGGCTTCTGCGTGTCGCAAGCTATGAAGAATGATCTTTTGCAAAATCACAACATACAGTGAGGCTACATTTTTATTTATTATCTTATTTATAGTTACTATTTTTACTTCAAATTGTTTTTAGATGCAAATTATTATACGACTGTCCGCCAGAAAACTTTCATCCCATCACAATCGACGAAAAGCATTTGCTTTTAAGTAAACTCAGCAAAGATTACCCTATTTTCAATTTTCAAACATCAAAAAAGACTACAATAAATAAAATGGTCGAAAACATCACAGATGAAGAAAAATATTTGTATTTCAATCAATTCGAGTCTCCGATGCCAGATAATATAATTGAGAGAACATGTATCACCGAAAAGAGCATAAAAAACATAACTACAATGCGCTCAAAAAGACCTGGAATTTTATTCAGCAGCACTAGTTGGACGGTAGACGAAGATTTTATGATCTTGCTTAGTGCCTTAGAAGGTAATTCTAAAATATACCTACTCTAATTTTGAATAATGCGTTATGAATTAATACATCATTTTAGTATATGACAAAACTGCAATGGGCGATGCATCTCTGCCAAATCTGATTTGCGTCATAACCGGTAAAGGTCCAATGAAAGAGTTTTATATCAAACTGATCAATAGTAAGAGACTGCAAAAGGTAAAAGTGGTAACGCCTTGGTTGGAAGCCGCCGATTATCCTATGATGGTAGCTAGCGCAGATTTAGGAGTGTGTCTGCATACCAGCTCTTCTGGATTGGATCTTCCGATGAAAATTGTTGACATGTTCGGTTCCGGACTACCGGTTTGTGCATATAAATATCCATGGTAATTTATTTTCAATTTTTTTTACACGTATTATATAAAAATTTACAAGGGATGTTTACAAAATTATAGGAATATACAAAGTTGTGATATACATTGGAAAATGTAGTATTTATTTAAAGATATATGAATAAAATCCTAGAAATCTGTCAACCTCCCATATATTATATTAACCGTGTAGTTATAAAATGCTAATTTATTTATAGCTTGAGCGAATTGGTCAAGGAAGGAGAAAACGGATTCATGTTCGAAGATAGTGATCAATTGGCAGAACAAATCACGACATGGTTTAAATCGTTTCCCAACAATTCTAAACAGAACGAAGTCATCAACAAATTTAAGAACAATCTGAAGACATTCCAAAACCTGCGATGGGATAGCAACTGGGAAAATAGAGCTAAGCCTCTAATTATGTAGCTTCTGTTAATCGCATGTGATTATTTATTTTTGATATTTGTATTAATTGTTAAGATAAAATATATTCCTATTTCCATATTGTTTAGAAAAAATTTAATTGTTTACTTTATAGCAGTAGCGTAGTACCTCATAGCAAAGCATGAGGACCCAGCTTGACGGGGCCTTAATTTCAAAACACTCAACAAAAAACTAAAACTTTCATCGACAATTATATATGAAAATATATAAAAAAATTACGATCAATATCCGGCTGGCTATTAGATGTCGCCCTAAACATTACTTAATTTGGAGATAAAGCAACTAAAACTTTTTTTACATTCATTTCAAGAAGCCAGTGCCCATATTTTCTATACTCTTTGTTAGTTTGTTTCGGAACTTGTCGCGATATAGAACTATTTTCGATAAACATCCCTGCGATTTTTACTTTTTTACACATGAAGTGAATTCACAGTTCTTTTATATTTTCACCAATAATAGATACATGATCATTGATAAATATTATAAATTGAACATCTGATTAATGGATAATATGTAGTTACAAGTGATCAAAACGTTTCTTGACTCATGCGAAATATTTTTATGAGAATTGATCGGACATATTTAATTTAAATAATTAGTTGTTTTAAAATTGCTTCACGAGAAATAGAGTGGAGCGTTCAATGAAAGTGATGAGTGATGCACAAAAAAGAAGCAGAAAAAAAGTACAAAAACTTGATCAATTTATGATTGAAACAAAAAACACAAACTGAATTTATGCGTAAGAGCAATGAAATGCTAGGCAAAATACTAATGGGTCTGGCGAAGCAATTAATGTAATTGAAAGCTTCAAAGGAAGTGTCATCGAATTTATTGCAAATGATGAAAAATGAAAATGTTGACAAAGAAATCGAGGTTGAAAACATCAAATAAATATCTGATGCTATTTAATTTACAATGACTGTGAAAAATAATCTCGGTAATTATCTACATCAAAATATTTGAATTTTCACGATGTAACTAACTCACTTCGGAAAGTTCACACACTAGTTAAAACGTACTTTGGCGACGGATAGTGACAGGTGGCAATTAGACACAGATTGAGCCGCTGCAGTAGTATTTTATTGAGGTATAGTTACATGTTTGAATATAAAAATTAGTGGAAAATGAGCAAAAGTTCGCCAAGAGAATGTGTTGGTCACGTCAGTGTTACCAGAGTTTTGTCCATAATAAAACCTATATATAAATACATAAATGGGCCCCCACAATACATTATCTACTAAAAGTGTACACCAAATGTAGCATTTTAAACTTTTACTAAAGCTCGTATTAGTGCATACTTTGCTTAGGCATTGTGTATATTATCGAGATTTAAAACTTACATATATACATACACCTATGCAGTTCTAGTTTTAGACCAAATTGCTCATGGACAACAAACAAAAAACATAGTACACAGGTATTTGAATAAAATAAACGGATTTGATAAATTTGTGATTATGTGAATGTTGTGATAAAATAAAAATAACAATGAGTTGGAAAGCAGCACATTAATAAAAACTACATAGTATGCGAAAACATTATATAGATAAAAGCAGATCATATAAAACTACTGCTAGTTTAATTCGAGTGACTTTAATTTTTTTTAAACATTAAGCCAATCGTACCGTCCTTTTAATCTATAATTCTGCAACTTGGTTTTTTATCTTTCGGACAAATTTTATAGTTCAATAAGGTTTATTCCTTTATTAAATATTTTTCTAATTTTATGTAAATTATCGATTCATTATGACATAACAATTTAAACTGGTGTTCATGGATATTTTTAAATAGTAAAATATAATTTCGAATGCTCATTCAAGTAAAAAGTATTGACAACCAATATTATTAAAAAATAATGTAACTTTTTAACGTCTTCTTGTTGAATTATTCAATATTTTATTAGACATTGTATATTCCCAGCTTTCTTTCATTGCCAAAGGGCTGTCGTAGGCACCCCATGGCTAATTATAGAAGTATGTATTATTATACTTGAATAAATAAAACAATCATAATATTAAAATATTAATTTTACTTAGAAATTAAATATAGTATACAATACATTTTATAGTTGGAGTGACAATGAAAATGCTTGAATTTGGAGGTTATAACAAATGGAATCATATTAATAACACAGAATTTTATTATTAATCATCAGAAAGTGAATCAACCCAGAATATAACTATGGAACAACGATGGACGTAATTTACGTCGATTCATTTTAAACGCGCAAGTTCTACAGAATCAAATCTTATTGACAGTTCTCACTCTTAATCTATCGTATAACCTATACTAATAACTTTTCAATTTCTTGTTGAATGCCTTGTATTTGGGGTTTTAACTGTGACCCCTCGTTAGTGGTAATGGAACACGCGATGACGGACCTGGTGACTCCGCAAGCGCGCCCCAGCGCCTGCTTTGATCTGACAAAAACGTAAGGCACATTCTTGTCTTCGCACAAAAGCGGCAAGTGGAGCAAGATTTCGAGCGGCTCGGCGTCTGCGGCCATCACTATGAACTCCGAGAGGCCGCGGTTCAAGGTCTTCGTCGCCTCGTTGGCGCCTTTCCGCAGTTGTTTGTAGTTGGTCGCTTGTTGTGTGAGGTTAAGTATCTTCGACGTAAGCGTGGCGTCCGCGAGCGGATACGCTTTGGCGTTCACTTCTTCGGTCTGAAATGTCGGACAGTAGCATAATAAGTATTTGATAACGCATTTATGAGCTACGATTACAATTAACAGAGTTATTACCATTTTGGCGGAGTCAAAACGTCAAGTGAACACAAACGCACGTGCGAAGATAGCTTGTGTTTGGTCTTAACTCTTTTTGGCTCGTTACTTTGAGTCATCTTCTTTTTCATTTTACTTATGGTAACATTTTTAAACAATATTTCATTCAACGAATGAGATATTTTACAAGATATTTCTAAAATAAATAATTTGTTACAATATGTTTTTTTAATTACTCGGTCCTCTTGTATTCTACGTTGTTGTTGTATGTTGTTTTTATTTGAACCATTTGCCAACTATTCTGACCCTGAATAATATAATTATGACCAGGCTGTTAATAAAATTGTGACCCAGATATTATTTTTATTCTGACCATTTAATTTTAATTTGAACTATTATATTAATAGTTCGATGTTACGAGTGAGTGTTTTAAGGTTATGTTAAACGGTGGCATGCGATGGCGTTTTAGTTGTCAAAATTGTCAACATGGTCCAATTACGTTCATATTTTTCTTTATGCGCTCTGACGGCTCCTAGAGGTGCTCTAGGAGTCTCTGTAGATGCTCGACCTGGAGTGTGTCTACTTACATTGTCTAAAAATGTAGTTATGAGATATCAGGTATTGTTAATACATATATGAAAAGTCGAAACTTGATAAAAAAATATAATAAACACATTTATTTGTAGTTTTCAGATCAGAAACAGATTAGCGGTTGGACATCGAGAGATTCTTTAACAGCTCCGGTTGTTTTCGATACCAATGAAGATTCATACGTTGGAGTTTTCAACGAGAACATTCTGAAACTATGGGAAGAAAACACTAAAGCTTTAGATAAATTGAAAAAAATCAAAGTAATATTAAATATTATCAATTTAAGATATCAATGAAAGATTATATATTACGATTTATTATTGTTTCAGCTCGGTCGTTCTATTTTTAAACTGGTCAAAGACGACCAAGGCAAAACGGTTTTAGTTTTCAAAGATGGAAGCTGCGCTTCGTTGACATACAGCATATACGCTAAAAAGAATTTAGAAGCAGCTACATTCTTGAACGAAAACGAGACTATTATCGACGCCGCCGTATTTGAATACGACGAGTACAAGTATCTATGTTTGATAACGAAATTGAAAGACGTTTATAGTGTAATCATCGGTGACTTGAACCTTGACATCGATACTCTAATGATCGAAACCGTGAAAAGAGTTGAAATTAAACGCCAAGAATTCCCAAAAGGCAAAGTGATCGGTTTATGTTTATCTTCTAACGTAGAAGCTCCTCAAGTTTTTGTTTTGTGTAAGCGTTTAATTTTTGCTATTTTTGTTATTTTTAATGATCGATTATTTATGTATTTTTTATTTGTTATAGGGTCGGATGGTAGATTATTTTCGTTGAAACTGAGACAATTCGTTCAAGATTCGGGCGATATTGAAGATCAAGCTTTTAAATTGACCGGTCAAGTCCCGTGGTTAAGTTTCGACGTTGAAGTCAATATGGTGTGGATGGGAGAGAATCACTTGGCGCTCTACGGAGCCGACGTCGCTCAAGAGGGAGCGGTGCTCGTCGTGTTCAACATAGTCTTGGGAGAAGGAGCTTGTAGATATCCTTTGAAATTTTTCTCTCTCGGTGCTCGCGTGTGGTGCTTACCTGAAACGTTAGTATTGGAAGCTAATCAACATATAGCGGTTCTACCGTTTTCGCTGTCTTCGCATCGGAACATGCTATCGTTGTTGGGCTCGAATAAAAAAAATGTGATGCTAGAAGGGATCACGATTGCAGATTGGGGAGAAGGAGGGATTCCATTAAAATCCGACGATATTTGGAGCGATTTGATTAAAAACGGAGTTGCCGAGAGAGATATTATTTCACAATACTTACCGACGCTTTTAGAGAACGACGATATAGCTGGAGTTAAAAAATCTTTTAAGAAATTCAAAGATATACCTGAAAACTTGATAGTGTCGATGTTATCGTATGTGGTTAAAAAAGTAAGATTAGAAATGACGACCGATTCTACAGATTGTTTGACTGTATTTAGAAAAAATTCAAAATTAAAGAGTCTATTATACATGATTTTAGATTTATCGTACATAGATAATATTATCGTTCCATATTTGAAAAACAAACTCGATATAGACGACATGATTATTTTGTTGAAATATATTAACTACTTTTTAATCGACACTTGTTCGGAAACCAACGGATCGATAAAAACTGAAGCGAAGATTATTAAATGGGGATCAGTATTAATAGATTCACACTTTCAAGAATTGTTATTGTTAAAAGATAAAGAAAAGTTCGAAGCTGTAGCTGCTCTAAAATGTACTTTAGATGAATTAATAGAGAACGTAAACTACGTCGGATCCGTTTTACCCATTATAGAATCGATGTGTTACGAAAAAGTCGATAATAAAGACGAAAATGTATTATATCGAAGCGCTTTGTATTATATCGAAGATGTAAAATTATTTTGAATCAAAAAATAAAAAATACATTTATTATTAAAAATATTGAATTTTATTTATTAGCTGTTCTGGCGAATTGTACTACCATGGGTTTATCTTTAATTATAAAACCGTTGGTCTCGTTAAGAGCTCTTTGTGAAATTTCAACACTCGGTAGTGTAACGAAAGCTTGTCCTTTCATTCGTCCTTCCTGCATCACACGAATGTCAAATATCTTCGCCTCTTCTTGATTATCGGTTGTAACGTATCGCTGATATATACCTTCGATATCCTTAACGGTTATAGACTTTGCCAAATTCTTGATGTACAATCTCAACGACGGTGTTCCGGGAGTATAATTTTTAAACACCGGAAGAATCTTCATATCCTGGATAGATACTTTATTCGTTAGAAGTTCTTTCGTTGATATTGCATTATCTGATTCGGAAATCTCAGTTTCAACTTGGGTTAGCTCTTCTTTTACTTCTGGAATAACCATTTTTCCAATAAATCCTACTACTTCAGCTTCCTTTTTATTTAAATTAGGTTCCGAGATAGCAACGTTTATTTCAATCTTTTTAGCTTTCACAACGGTAGCATTTTCGAACATTTCTTCAGTACTCAATATTTTCGATTTGGATTGTTGCATTCCGATCGATTTCAACTGCGACTTGATTTTTTTATTTATTTTTGACAATTTTGATTTTCGCTTTATAGGTTTCGCTATTGGGACAGGAGCGTCAATCTGCGAATCTTCTTCAGTGGAAATTTCAGATTCTTGCGACGACAAGTCATTTTTTGATTTTGTACTATTCGTTGCGTTGTATCCGACATCTTCCAAACATTTTTCTATAAATCTCTTCGTATCTTCGCACAAATCTGTAAAAGGCGGATCCAAACCCATCTTATTCATTAAATGCAGTGTTTGTACATAAAACTGTACATCCTTCGCTAGTGAATATATAATATTGAATAAAATGCCGGATGTCGCTTTAGGATATTCGTAACGCATATTAGGCGGTGGCGGTTGATGAAAATTTACAGATGGATTTATCCCGTTTAACTGATTGATAAAATCCTTTACAAACTGGCCTTTAGTTCGATCTGTATTCGTCGTTACGTCTTCAATTACTCTACAATTAGTACTATTTTCACGAGCGTATTCCACAGTTAAACGTTTTCCTAACACTTCCATTTGGTGCAGACGATACAACGCACTCTCTGCAGCTTCTTCCGATACGAACGATGCGAACGCCGTGTGACTTTTGGGATTAATAAACCAAACTTTTTGCGCTCCAAAATATTTCAGGAAATGTACTCTTTCAGAAGCGTCTAATTCGCCACAAAGGTGGCGAATTATTAGATTGCGCGACATATTGATTAGTCGATATTATAAGCTTCTGAGCATATTAATATAGCTTGTGTTATTATATTAACGAAGGTTATGTAGTTACGTTTGAAACATCTGTCAAAAATGTTTGCCAGTGGTCAATTAAAATGGTGCAAAAAATAAATTTGATTAATTGTTACTGACGTTATTTAAGTCAAATGCTGGTGTGTTTATTAAATCGATTAAATTTGATCAAACTAAGTATCTTCTTGATATCAATTATTTTTATGTAAGTAGTCTAAGCTAAAAGTCTAAACAATTGGTATGGTCGTTAATTCACCGATAGTGCGATTCCAAGTAATGTAATCGAGCAGGTCTCTAAAAAGGTTATGTAACGAATTCAAAATACATTTATTAATATATGAAATACACAATAAATAAAATTTCAATTAAATAGTTCAACATCTTGATACTTCAATATTAAAAATAAAATTAATTGCACATCATGTCATTTAACTAGACTATGCAAACGAGAAAAAATCATCGGTACTTGTTTAGAATGACAAGACTCCATGAATAAATTTCTGCAACGAATCTACTTAAAATAAAGCTTATAAAAATTGGCAACAATTTTTTTCTTACATAAATGTGTAGGGGTTTTCTTACATAAATGTGTATCGAATCGTTTTCAATTTCCAATATAAAAATAATACATTTTAGAACTATATATTATATAGCGACTAAGAAATGTTTACATGATTGAATCTTAATAAATTTATTCCTTGGTAAAAACATTGCTAACAAAAGTTATATACGTTAAATTAATTTTAACAAAATGTGAGTTCCGGCACCTCTTCTCTTATAAAAAAGCACCGAGTAATAATAACTACAAACAGTGATATGTTAGCTAAACATTCAAATTAAATAGATGGTTGTGAATATGAACTAGGATGGCAAAAATAAAAATATTTTTATTTTTGCCATCCTAGTTTTGTATTAAAAGCGCAGAATATTTCTGCTAGTATTTAAAGTATAATTGAATAATTGATTAATTTAAAATAAAACGAATGACAATATTTTAATGCGTCATTCATAGCGGGCCATAAAATAAGGCGTTAAGGCCTCCGCCTAATAATAGAAAATCATGATTAATGGCGTGTTATGGCTGACTGTGTTTGTTTATTTTTCGTATACGATTATTGTCATTACCGGCCTTCGCGAATAAGTTTATAAAGTTGCGAGGGCTCCTCTGCGACGTTTCGCGCTCGGTCCGATCGCGTCTAGAACGTTCGAGCGCCAGATCTGTCAAAGGGCACGTGCTGTCAGATTGAATGTTTACTTCCGTCTATGACATCTTTCGCAAGCAGTGAGCGCGTACCCAACTCCGCCATGTCCACGGAAGACGACGGCCTGTCCAAGAAGCTGGAGCGGCTCGAGATCGCTGCCGTCAGACCCGCGGCCTCGGGATGCCGCGAAGAGAACCCCTTCAGGACGGGGCGCCAAAACCGTCGACAAAACCGTCGCCCCCAGCGTCCCGTCAAGACGACTGTTGCCTTCAAGGGGAAGACCGCCCTGGATAAGTCGACCATCTCGCACGCAATCTACTGCAACTCCCCCGTCAGCGCAGAGTTCAAAGAACACGAGACTTCCTCTCCTTCGTCGAAAGTGAAAATGTGCAAGCTTAAGGAAGCGAAAGCGGACACTCTGCACCGCAACGTCCACTCGCTCATATACGACTGTAGCCGATTGAGAATATCGGGCGAGGCGAATCAAACAAATAGTAGTCACAATAGTCGAAGCCGTTCGAAAAACTCTCCGAGAGAGTGCGACGAGAACAGCAACGACAAAGCCAAAAGCGACACCCCCTCTTGTTCTCAGCAAGCTCTAAATCCGCCGTGTGATATTACCATAGACGAATTAGCCAGCTATTTCGAAACATTTGTACATATTCCTAGAAAAATGACTTCCATGGCCGAGATGATGTATACGTAATAACATTTTCCTTTTTTTGTGTGTTTCGTATTTATTTTTAAATTATTCATATATTCGTGCTTTTTTTATTTGTATACTACTTATACTTTCTAGAATAATTAAATGGAAAAATTTTCATTCAGTGAGATATTTTTAAATTATCCAAAATTTACTCTTATAACTGTAATTATATTTTAAATGTTTGTTTTATAATCGAGTTTCTAGAAAAATTCTGCATTATTATACATTAATATCATCTACTAAGTGATCCATGTTTACTAACGTAGGTTTATGTTCCAAACACGTTGTCTTATCTATGTAAATTAAACTATATTATCATATAATACGCATCGTTTAATTTGTTTTTATCTCAATAAAGGTATAAAACATTATAATTCGATTGTTTTTATTTATAAATCATTCGCAAACAACGTATTAATATAATACATTAAACTATAATATTTTAATTTATCTTATATTGTTGATGGTTGATCAAATTCAAATGCCATAATACATTTAATCAAACGCCTTGATTAATTTCATGACCCTGTTGTAAACGAGGGTTTTCGCATCGATTCCCCACATGAAATCAAAGTGATTGAATTTCTTCATCGGCACTTTGTACAAGCCGACCAAAAAGCTGATCTCTTTACTCAGCTGTTCGACGTCGGTTGGTGACGACATCCAGTCGTTTTCGCTATAATGAAGGACGACGGGCGCCGTTACTGATTTCAAATTATACTTAGGCGGTGTAAAAGATCCGTATTCTGCCAAATTGCCCAGCAAGTGGTCGTATTTTCTGAATTTTTTAGACATGTGCTCCTGACCATAATGCACCATTTGTCTGCTGGACGAGCCGGCGGGCGTGTGACTCATATATAACGGCAACATAGTCTGAAATATAAGTTTCATTTAATAAATATTTCTGTGGTTATGCCATAAAAGTTAATAGCTTGATTTTGATGATAGTTATCTTTACCGATATTACTACGAATTATTACTACTAGGAGGGCGCAAAAACAATTATCAATTTTTAGAAGTCAAAAATCCACGTTAAAAGTAATAAAATCGTGATGGCGTCGGAACGATTTTATTGCTTTTGACGTGGATTTTTGACTTCTGAGAAGGAATAATTGTTTTTTGCGCTCTCTTATTGGGAAAAGTTCACTTTAGATAAGTCATTCGATTATTACGTATTGTAAGTTATAATATTGTTATAAAATCTTATTATGAACGCTAGATAACCGAGCTTTTGCACTGCGACGGCACGATTTTATTGCTTTTGTTGTGGACTAAACAAGGTCTCCCTTAAATTTGCCCAGAATAATGCATGTCATTTATTAAAATACTATGAATCTTAATGAAATGGAAATATTTAAAAAACGACCACTGACTGACTAACTCTTGCCCCCTGGAAAAAGATGAAATGACGCCCCTGCTGCTCGAAAAAAATGAATTATGTATCATATTTCAAAGTGCTTACACTATTTAATTGATCTGGATCGAATCCACACAGTAAAAATAGTACGTTGCTGCAAACCGGAGCCATAATTGAACCTTCGCTGCAGAGTAAGTGAGCAGCCAGTGTCATAAATGCATTGTTCGGCAAAAATTCATCGGCACCTATCAACGAAGCTGCTCCCTGCGGTTATTATAATATTTCATTATATTCGTATATAAATAATATTTCTTTATTATAGATGATCATACCGCAATAGTATTCGACATTGGCGCCAGCATTCTGACGAGCGGACTCGTCAAATGTCCCATGTATGCCACAGGAGCCAAAGCGTGCATGGATTTGATTTTTTTATTGTAATCTTTGCGATTTGTCGTCATAACGAAGAAAGTCGTCGTTCCTTGAGAGTGACCAACATAGTGCAGTGCGGGCTTGTCGATCTTTTTAAGAATATAGTCAATCATTGCTGGTAAGTCGTATTGACCAATTTCGTTCCAGCTGAACTTCCAATATTTAGACTTGTTCGGATTCAGTGAGACATGTCTGCGTGAGTAAGTGTTTCCGCGAGCGTT
This sequence comes from Plectrocnemia conspersa, assembly GCF_051122295.1. Lineage (NCBI taxonomy): Eukaryota > Metazoa > Arthropoda > Insecta > Trichoptera > Polycentropodidae > Plectrocnemia > Plectrocnemia conspersa. Next base: position 13,601,602 of record NW_028277166.1, on the reverse strand, counting down.
TCCCATCCATACGTCGAAGCCTTGATCGGCCATGATATACCCTGAAACGGAAACGCATTTCAAACATTTTTTGTCAAATTAGTAAATATTATAATTTCATAAATGCTCCGAAATAATGCAATCGTGCTAATGATTTGTGCAGTAAGCATGGTTATATATGTGTAATTTTCTCCAGTTTGGACCGCACAAAGAGGTTCAGTTCCTGCCAAAAAGTACAACAGGTGATACACAAGAAGTTGCACACTAAATCAAAAGATTTTTTTGGATATCTATCACTTTTCATTTTAAACTATCGCACATAGAAAATAATAAAATTTATATTATACTTTCTTATTCTATAAATACAATAATACAATAGTAATATACATTATATTTTCCATTATTACTCTTTGTTGATATTTCTATGGCTACAATACTAGTTTTATTTTAATTGCCTTGAGGGCAAAGCCACAATGTTAATGTTGATCGTGAGATAACAACCAGTAACATCATAGAAACAAACAAATTCTATCAAGTAAGACCAGGACCAAATGCTGACCATTTATTAGTTGTTTTTATATTTGTCAGTTTGATGTAATTTTTCATGGACTATATACTTTCGGAAATATACTCTAAAATGATTTTTTTATCTAATTTGTGGAAATAATCGTATGGATGCACATTTCTTTATATTAGCGTTTATTTCATTTTCAGACACGAGAAAAAATAATCTAATTAAAGATATTTAATATAAAAATATTAATGTTGAGCATTAATTTCAATTATAAAGAAAAAATATCAAGTTATTTGAAATTACGAAAATTTTAATACAAGATATATAAAATTCTATAACTTACCTAATGCGCTTTCAGGTCCATTTATAATCCAATCTGTAGATGAACTGAGTATGCCGTGCATCAAAAAGACTGGTATACGATTTGTGTTATTGTTGTGTTTTCCGTATGGAATGCGATGAACGGTGAGTAGATAATTGTCTTCTGTTCTAACTTCGTGCGTTTCCACAGGATAGCCATATTTTTTAATTAATCCTGGCTAAAAATCACGTACACATTTAATTAAATTATTATAATTATTATACCACTAAATAATATTACAAATTAACATACCGCGTCCAACAAAGAGTCTTCGATGATATTACTGCTGAATCTACTAAGAATTTCAGGCGACAACGATGAGAGGTACGCTTCGCCATTTGGAGATTTACCTCCATATACCGTGGCAAAAAAAGCCAAAAAAATGAGAATTCTCATTTTTTGTTTTCTTTTTCACTGCTCAGAGTTAACTTAAGACTTATCTTTGAAGATTGATTCTTTATATATATGTCGAAATGCGAAATTATATGATAATGATAGATTATTCGTGCAAAACATGTATCTGTATATCTGTATGATTTTTTTAATTAAATTTTATACTTATGAGTCATCTTCAATTTGGGATTACTTGGATCATATATAAGAATAGTGTATGTCAAATGTTGTGCGAATAAAATCAGAATGATACACAAAAATAGTTTGCATGATAAATATTGCTATATTTCTATTATATAAATGTACTGTACACAATATCAATGCTGAGATTATACGTGCTTTAAAATTCATATCATATTTACTAAAATGTACTACCAACTTGGCTTAGATTAATAGATATGAATGAGTTCAACTATTTTATTAGCTAAAAATTATAACTCTTTTGAAGAAAATTGATAATTGTTTTATTTATGATTACATTTATAAGCATTTAATAATTATAATTATTGATAATTACTGGATTTTAATTTTGAGTATGTGTTATTTTTATTATATTCTTCTTCTAGCTTACCCAGCTTCGCCATGTCCACGAAAGACAACGGTCTGTCCAATGAGAAATGTCAAATGCCAAGTGAGAGTACAAAATGACCTATCAAAACCTTTGCGAACACTCAACAGCCTACGATAAGGCGATGCTCTAGCGTGAAATTTGTTCAACATTGCCCTAAAAAAAATAATCCGAGATACTAAGCTGGATAGAACTGGCAGTGTGTATAGTAAATCGATACAAATCTTCGCCTGCGCTGATGACATAGATATAGTGGCGAGATCAAAACAGGCATGAATAGAAGCCTTTAACGCCATTGAATTATCAGCCAGGAAAATAGGGTTGAAGTTCAATGAAATAAAAACAAAATACATTTTGGATATGCCTAGTTTGAGGAGCCAGTATCTTGAAAATCTCGAAATTAACGAGTTCACTTTTGAGTATGTCAGTGATTTTATATACCTCGGAACCCTGTTAACAGCTACAAATGATGTCAGCAAGGAGATCAAGAGACAAGTAGTGTCAGAAAATAAATGCTATTTCTGCCTAATTAAACAAATCAAATCGCGGACATAACGCTTTACAAAACGCTAATCAGATCAGTTCTGACATACGGGTCAGAGAGCTGGACACTTACGAGGGCTGACGAAAGGCTGATTGACATACTCGAGAGGAAAGATCTACAACCTCTTCCAAGAAGAGAGTGTCTCTACCTACATTAGAGTTAGAAGACTCCAGGAAGGAAGTTGGAAGAAAAATATGATTGTAACCGGTGAATGTTTGGTTTATATGAAGATTAAAAAATGGGATAACGAATCTAACCTAATCGATGAACGGTTGATGATGCTCTTTGTTCAACCTTGATCATCTAAGATAAGTGATCCACGTTAACTAACGTAGGTTTATGTTCGAAACACATTGTCTTATGTATGTAAATTAAACTATATTATCGTAACTAAATTCTTTGTATTCGCACATTGTATTATACACATCGTTTAATTTGTTTTTATCTCAATAAAGGTATAAAACATTATATTTCAATTGTTTTAATTTGTAAATCACAAATGTTACAAACTCGCAATCAACGTATTAATATAATACATTAAACTATTTTAATTTATCTTATATTGTTAATTGTTGATCAAATCCAAATGCCATTAATTATGAATACATATCAAACCTATAATTATTCCAACAAAATAAATGACAAAATATAATACAATCAATCAAACGCCTCGATTAAATTCATGACCCTGTTGTAAATGAGGGTTTTCGCATCAATTCCCCACATGAAATCTAAGTGATTGAATTCCTTCATTGGCACTTTGAACTTGCCGATTAAATAGCTGATCTCTTTACTCAGCTGATCCACGTCGGTTGGTGACGACATCCAGTCGTTTTCGCTATAATGAAGTGCGACAGGCGCCGTGACTGATTTCAAATTATACTTAGGCGGTGTAAAAGATCCGTATTCTGCCAAATTGCCCAGCAAGTGGTCGTACTTTCTGAATTTTTTAGACATGTGCTCCTGGCCATAATGCACCATTTGTCTGCTGGACGAGCCGGCGGGCGTGTGACTCATATATAACGGCAACATAGTCTGAAATATAAGTTTCATTTAATAAATATTTCTGTGGTTATGCTATAAAAGTTAATAGCTTGATTTTGATGATAGTTATCTTTACCGATATTACTACAAACTTCTAATATAAGAGTGCTAATTAAAGTGTATTCAAACCGAATTTTGGTCAATAGGAGGGCGCAAAAACAATTATCAATTTTTAGAAGTCAAAAATCCACGTTAAAAGTAATAAAATCGTGATGGCGTCGGAACGATTTTATTGCTTTTGACGTGGATTTTTGACTTCTGAGAAGGAATAATTGTTTTTTGCGCTCTCTTATTGGGAAAAGTTCAGTTTAGATGAGTTTCATTCGATTATTACGTATTGTAAGTTGTAATACTGTTATAAAATCTTAATATGAACGCTAGATAACCGAGCTTTTGCACTGCGACAGCACGATTTTACTACTTTTGTTGTGGACTAAACAGGGGCTCCCTTGAATTGGCCCAGAATAATGCATGTCATTTAATAAAATACTATGAATCTTAATGAAATGGAAATATTAAAAAAAACGACCACCAACTGGCTAACTTTTGTCCCCTGGAAAAAGATGAAATGACGCCCCTGCTGCTCGAAAAAAAATGTATTATGTATCATATTTTAAAGTACTTACAGTGTTTAATTGATCTGGATTGAATCCACACAGTAAAAATAGCACGTTGCTGCAAACCGGAGTCATAATTGAACCTTCGCCGCAGAGTAAGTGAGCAGCCAGTGTCATAAATGCACTGTTCGGTAAAAACTCATTGGCACCTATCAACGAAGCTGCTCCCTACGGTTATTATAAAATTTCATTATATTTATATATAAATAATATTTCTTTATTATAAAAGATCATACCGCAATAGTATTCGACATTGGCGCCAGCATTCTGACGAGCGGACTTTTCAAATGTCCCATGTAAGCCACAGGAGCCAAAGCGTGCATTGATTTGATTTTTTTATTGTAATCTTTGCGATTTGTCGTCATAACGAAGAAAGTCGTCGTTCCTTGAGAGTGACCAACGTAGTGCAGTGCGGGCTTGTCAATCTTTTTAAGAACATAGTCAATCATTGCTGGTAAGTCGTATTGACCAATTTCGTTCCAGCTGAACTTCCAAAATTTAGACTTGTTTGGATTCAGTGAGACATGTCTGCGTGAGTAAGTGTTTCCGCGAGCGTTTCCCATCCATACGTCGAAGCCTTGATCGGCCATGACATACCCTGAAAGGGAAACGCAATTCAAACATTTTTTATCAAATTAGTAAATATTATTTTTTCATAAATGCTCTGAAATAATGCAGTCGTGCTAATGATTTGTGCAGTAAGCATGGTTATATATGTGTAATTTTCTCCGGTTTGGACCGCACAAAGAGGTTCAGTTCCTGCCAAAAGGTACAACAGGTGGCACACAAGAAGTTGCACACTAAATCAAAAGATTTTTTTTCTGGATATCTGTCACTTTTTAAGCACTGAAACTTGTATTGAATGTCATTCTAACTATTGTACATAGAAAATAATATAATTTATATTACACTTTTTTATTATTTTTATTTTTTCTTATTTTTACAAAAGTTTAATTAACTTTACTTTTAGAACATATGTGACGTTTAGAATCAATATCAGAGATATAAAAAATAATTTTGAGTAGAATGCAAAATAAATTTCACATGGTCTTCAAATATTTATCTTTATCATTAGTTTTTATGGATATTATGTCATATGTATTAAATTTAGTGAGATCTCATGAAATAGGATAATTTTAAGTGAAGGCCAAAACTAATAATCTGAATGATTTTAAGTTTAGGTCTACATTTTAATCTTTGTACAAAACTAACTTTATTGGACTCGTTTTGATAAAAACAGAATGAAAAGCAGTTGAGATAACAACCAGTAACATCATAGAAATTCTATCAAGTATGACCAGGACCAAATGCTGACTATTTATTAGTTATTTTTATATTTGTCACTTTGATATAATTTTGGACTACATGGACTACCTCTATACCTTAGGAAATGATTTTTTATATGATTTCTGGAACTAATCGTATGGATGCACTCTATATTAATGTTTATATAATTTTCAGACATGAGAAAAAATAATCTTATTAAAGATATTTAATATAAAAATAATAATGTTGAGCATCAATTTCAATTACAAAGAAAAAGTATCAAGTTATTTGAAATTACGAAAATTTTAATACAAGAAATATAAAATTCTATAACTTACCTAATGCGCTTTCAGGTCCATTTACAATCCAATCTGCAGATGAACTGAGTAAGCCGTGCATCAAAAAGACTGGTATACGATTTGTGTTATTATTGTGTTTTCCGTATGGAATGCGATGAACGGTGAGTAGATAATTGTCTTCTGTTCTAACTTCGTGCGTTTCCACAGGATAGCCATATTTTTTAATTAATCCCGGCTAAAAATCACATACACATTTAATTAAATTATTATAATTATTATACTACTAAATAATATTACAAATTAACATACCGCGTCCAACAAAGAGTCTTCGATGATATTACTGCTGAATCTACTAAGAATTTCAGGCGGCAACGATGAGAGGTACGCTTCACCATTTGGAGATTTACCTCCATATACAGTGGCAAAAAGAGCCAAAAAAATGAGAATTCTCATTTTTTGTTTTCTTTTTTACTGCTCAGAATCAACTTAAGACTTATCTCTGAAGGTTGATTCTTTATATATATATGTCTAAATGCGAAATTTTATGATAATGGTAGATTATTCGTGCAAAACATGTATCTGTATATCTGTATGATTTTTCAATTAAATTTTATACCTATGAGTCATCTTCAATTTGGGATTACTTGGATCATGTATAAGAATAGTTTATGTCAAATGTGCGAATAAAATCAGAATGATACACAACAATAGTTTGCATGATAAATATTGCTATATTTTTATTATATAAATGTTCTGTACACGATATCAATGCTGAGATTATACGTGCTTTAAAATTCATATCATATTTACTAAAATGTACTACTAACTTGGCTTAGATTAATAGATATGAATCGGATCAACTATTTTATTATCGAAAAATTATAACTCTTTTGAAGAAAATTGATAATTGTTTTATTTATGATTACATTTATAAGCATTTAATAATTATAATTATTAATACTTACTGGATTTTAATTTTGAGTATGTGATCTTTTTATTATTATCTTCTTCTAACTTAATCGAATTTTATGACGACAATGATAATCGCGAAAAGAATCTCAAAAAAATACATCGCAATATTTCTGCACCGATATAGTTATCAGCTTTATTAATTTTCAATCTCTGATAAAATCTATTGTTATTAACAAGATTAATTAACTTGTTAATCTCAAGCTTAAGTCAAATGTTATAAAGGAGATGCAAAAATTAAGTTTTTCTTATTGTTTATTAAACTTAAGCATACGTGACACATTGCTTGCAAAAGTAAATATTAACAGTAAATAGCTGTATATGTGTATATGTATTTATTAAAAAAGTATACTTCTTTACGATTCGATATTAGTACCAACATTCTGATTGGTAGATGTTCATGTTTTATTAAAAAAAGTAAAATATAATATGCTTTATTGGTCATTAAATATTTATTTTGTCATTATTTTATTTTATAAGCATTACGTTATAATGTTGTATGTATTAGATTCAATATAAAATCATAAAATATTGTTTTAGGCATGTTTTTACTGGACTTGTCTAATTTTGATAAAACAATCGAGATAACAATCAGTGGGGCCATAGGATCAAACTCCATAAAGTAATCATGTGCTCTAACGCTGATCTAAAATTAGTTATTTTTATTGTATTTTCAATATTTAAATAAAAAAAATTTGAAGTTATGTACAATACATTTTCTGCATATACTATATGATAAATCATAAAAATGTCTTTTATTGAGTCTATATTTCACAAATTTTTGTTAATAATATTGCATTGATGTAAATAAAGTAACATTTAATACATTGAATAAATTGGTATATTATTGTTAAATATTTATTTTTTTAATTTAATTATAAATCTTTTTTAGAAAATGGAAACATTGTTGTATTTTTATTATTATTAATTTATTTTCTATAAACATAAATTTACTTTATTTTATTGTATTATAGAAACCTAGAAATTAAACCTTTTATACCCAAATATATTTATACAACTTTATAACTATTTACATATTTACATTAATATTCAAGTAAAAAAATTGTGGACATTATTTTTTAAAATATCAATAATTCTAAAATTAATTAGCATAAAAATAAATCATTAAATATTAGTTTATATTATTTATTTAATAAAAATATTTACAGATGTATAAAGCATATGCATCTTATCTGATATTACATATGGGATAATTACACAGGATGTTTTTAAACGTCAAGCTAATTATCAGATCAGCTTAATTTTGATTGATTTAAGATTTAAACAGTATGTTTTTCAAAGATTTAATCGGTAAATCTGTCATTTTAAGCGGTGATTTTTATCACCAAATAAAAATATAATTAAACCCATTTAACCCCAAACAAATTACGCCTTGAGAAATTGAATGACATAGCAAGTTAATAATGAATAACATTTTTATTTCATACTTAAATTAAATAACATAAAGTTGATACAACTTAATACTTATTGTACAGTTAGATCTATTTTTGATCATATTGTTTTAGTATTTTAATGACAAGATCGTATACTAGAGTTTTTGCGTCGATAGCCCAGACGAAATCTAAATGTCCGAATTCTTTTTGAGGCACTTCAAAAAGACCAATGGAATTCTTTAATTCTCTATGTAGTTTCTTGACATCTTTCGGATCTACGGTCATGTCATTATTCCCATAATGAAGAGCTACAGGTGCCGAAATGTCTCCCAGTTTATAAATCGGTGGGTTGAAAGATCCGTACACTCCTAGATTACCGAAAGAGCCGTAGTCGTAAAATTGGAATTTGGTCGTTAGAATTAGTTGAGCATAATGAACTAACTGCCTGCTGGATGCACCAGATGGAGCGTGGCTCAAATATAGAGGGATCATAGTCTGTTAAAAATAATATTATAATATTATATTTTCTATATTAAAATTAATTATAAAAAAATATTCACCCTATTGACTTGTTCTACATTTCCATTGCCAAATAGTAGATAAATACAGAAATCTTGCAGTTTTGCATCTTCGTTGCAGTATTTATGCGCTAAGTCAGTTAAAAATTTAGTTCTTGGTAGAAATTCGTTAAATCCTATCAAAGTGAAGATTACTTGACCGGCGCTAGCGTATGGCGAGAAGAATCTCTTTAATGGACTTTTAGAGTTAGTCATGAATGTAGCCGGAGCTAGGGCTTGCATTGATAAAATCTTTTTGTTGTACTCTGGTCTTGTAGAAGCCATTACAAAGAAAGCTGTCGTCCCTTGAGAATGGCCAATATAGTGAATCTTTTTCTTTCCCGTCTTTTCTAAAACATGGTCAATCATAGCTGGCACATCGTAAATACCAACTTGATGCCAACTGAACAACCAGTATTTCCTGGATTTATCAGGATTCAATGTGGTATGTTTTCTGGAGTAGTAATTGCCTCGTGCATTTCCCATCCAAATATCATAACCTAGATCTGCCAGTATATAGCCTGAAATTTGTATAAATAAAAATAAGTCTCACTTTACAATAAAAATACAATGTAATAAATAGTTTAAGATTGAAATACCTAATCCTTTTCCAGGTCCATTAATTATAAAATCAGAAGAAGAACCCATGACACCGTGCATCAAGAAAACCACAGGACGATCTTCATTTTTTAACACATTATTTTTTGAATAAAACCGATGCATCGTTACAATGTATTCGTCTGAAGTCTCTACCTCGTGGCTTTCAGCCAAATAGCCATATTTGTTAAGCAATCCCATCTAAAAATAAATATATTATATAATATATACATACGCAATATACATTATTTATTTACAAAATGGTAATTACCACATCCAGTTTCGAATCTTCCAGAATATCTTCTGGAATATCACTTAATTCATCATAGGAAAGCTTGGATAGATATTGGCGTGCATTTGGAGATTCTCCACCTCTCGCCAGAGAGAATAGAAGAGCAAACGCGAAGAACTTCAACATTTTGCTGGTGAATCGTGAATCTAAGCTTATCGCGAAGTTATTGAACATTTATATATTACAATTCTAAGATAATCAATTGCCTAGATATAGAAAATATAGTGCGTGTTTTCCAAAGATTTGTTTAAACATAAACGTTTAGAATGATTAAAACCCACTTTTTAAAATAAACTATGATTTCTTTGTAAAATGTATTATTTGTTTTTATGGTGACTTTAACATAATTTGCTAATATTTACTGATGAAAACTATGTTGAACATGTAATTATAGTTATTTTTTTACATTAAGAACTTTGAAAATTAAACATACTTTTGTAGATTGTTTCTATGCTTTAAATATAACGTCTCGAATCAATATCAAGTAGTTTTGCATTTCATCAGACACAATATATAATTATAAGTAATTTTTGAATTTTTATATGCAATAACTCTAACATTTAATGATGCAGAAGGACATTTTTATATTTTTATAATTATACAGCAAGTCTCAAGGTCGTTCCTCACTGTTATGCAGTATAAATGGTGAGTCTCTCTGGCTCCTCGTGGTCAGCTAAGTCGAATGTGTAAGTCAGAGTTGTGCTTATTGGTGGCGAGTCTTGATGTCTCCGAGTGAGTAAGTGAGTTGTGGTGCTCTTCCAGCTAATTTATATCAACGGGTCCAACCGCCGTACTCCGCCTCTGTACTGTCCCTCCAATGAAAGTGTAAAACTTACAGGTGGAATTTGTAGGCGATCATCCTATAAGGATGATCTACAAATATTGTCACGGGTTCTTTATACTGCTTCCATAAATGTTATCATGGGTTTTTTTATGAATTTTTGACTAAATAACAAGTTGCCACATTGTCACAATTCTGCCGATCCCGTTTAAAAAAGTATTGGATATATGTAATAGTTTTGGCAATAATAGTATTTGAAAGTTTGCATAGCTATTATGCTTAGTCGCTCTCTTGGGTGTTCCAAAATGGCGATTTCACTTGTGTTTTGTTTGACAATGCATCTTTGTTAGAGTTTAATAATATTGAAACCCCCCCCCCCCCCCATACTTAAAAACTATTTGAAATGCTTCTGAAAATCTATTAATCTTGTGCTATACTACTCTTTTCCGAGCCATATAATGTGATATGTATAAGCTAAAATGTACAACATATAAGAATATACATTTAGTACTTGCCAAATGAAAAATGCATGTCATTTAATGAAACACTATGAAACTTAATAAAATCGAAATATTAAAAAAACGACCACTGACTGGCCAACTTTTGCCCCCCCCCCCCCCCACCTCGAAAAAGCTGAAATGATGACACTGATTCAAAACCAGAAATTCTCGGGTTATCCCTCAAAAAATCTAGCCTGAAAATATTTTTTTAAATATATCATTTCAGTGAAATCATATCGAAATACATTTTCATGGATATATATTTTTACCAGTGAAAATATAATTTATTTGGCAGGTGCTAGTAAAATGATATGATTTAACATACTTATAATTAATTATTTACATGCAATGTATGAATGTTACAGTGAATGTATTTTTCACCAAAGTTATATTTTAACTTAATATAACTATTGAAGTCCAAATAGCTAAGCACACACGAACAGATATGCCCGACGGACACCAGGAAAAATCTGTCCGAGCTTCGCCACACACGCAAACTGTCTGAACTTGGACACCAGTCTTATTACTTATTAAAAAATAAAATGTACTTGCTATAACATGTGGTGGATTTATCTATTTGGAAGAAATTTCTTAAGAATGGACAAACAAAAAGCGCACACACCTTCAAACATGGTCCTCGGTTCTGCCTGTCTGTGCCCAATCCGTTCGTTTTGTGCACGGACAGCGGATAGATGACAGACAGACAAATCTGTCTTTTCTCCCAAACATGATCGAATTTATCCGCCAGGCAGCCACAACGGGCAGATCCGTCGGATGTGCCCGCGCGTATAAGGTCAGTTAATATGATTTCACTAATAGATATATTTCTACTATCGAAAATATAATTTAACTGATAGGCGCTAGTGAAATTATATATTGCTCTAAAATGTCTATAAAACCCAATTTGACAGTTGCGATACGTTCATTTGCTGTTCAAATCCAAACCTAACCTAATGAAAGTTCTATAACTAATTATAGTTATAGAACTTTCATTAGTCTAAAATATTTTTCTCAAGGGAAAATAAGCAGTAGAAGAAATACAGATAGACGTCGCATCTTGTATATTGCTCCATAATTCCTTTGCACTTGGATATTACATTGTTTTAAAAATATGATAGCTATCCTTACCGATATTACTACGAACTTAAGATATAAGAGTGCTTGTCAAAGTGTATTCAAACCGAATTTTGATCAATAGGAAGGCTGCAACTCAACGAGACGGCGACGGTACGGTTTTATTGCTTTCGACATAGATTTTTGACTTCTGAGAATAGATAATTGTTTTTTTGCGCTCTCCTATTGGTCAAAATTCGGCTTAGATATGCTTCATTAAATTCTCACGTAATTTAAGTTGTAATATTGTTATAAAAATCTTAATATGAACGCTGGATAACCGAGTGCAACTAAATATTAAAATATAAATTAAGTTTTATACATAAACGTAATAATTATAATAATAAATATTTTATGACCAATAATGTAAAATAAGTATTTAATTTTGAATCTTAGCTCAGATTTAAAACGTTATAAGTCAATATATTTTTATTCAATCATGAGCTTTATTATTTTTAATTTGTACTAATTTTTATTGTGTTTATATGCAATATCAACTAAATAACTAAGCTGTCGTAAATTTAGATTGATTTTGTTTCCAAATTATGGTTGTGGTTGTTTTAGTTTAAATAATATTTAATAAATTAAGGTTATATGAGTTACATATTGAGAATAACTTATTAAATAGAGTACAGATTTATTAGAAGTTGTATTGCGTTAAATTTATAAATACCTTTGTTATCTTGAAAAGTGGATTTATATGAGATTGATATCTAACAAAATTAACAAAAAAAATCTTCCATCTACAAACCCACTTCACTTGAGGTAAAAATATATTATTTTTTTTTAAATAAAATCCCAAATAGATTTATCATACAAATCACGCCAGATGATATAGATTAATTTTTCATTGTTAGAAATTATAGATTGATCAGTTATTTTACATATAATAAAATCTCGGTCTATTATTGTTAAAAAGATGATCTTTTAAGTAATCAATAATTCGGGAAACACATTTAGATTATATAATAATTTAATAGTATAAAAACATTTAATAAATAAATACAATTATTCAAACTTTCTCATAAGACTTATCACGGTATCATAAAGTAAACTTTTAACGTCAATAGCCCATAAGAAATCCAAGTGATTGAATTTTTTATGAGGTACCCTAAACAAGCCGATCGGATTTGGTAATTGGTAGTTCACTTTAAAAACATCTATAGGCTCCAATAACAAATCATTTTCGCCATAATGAAGCGCCACTGGAGCTTTCACACGTTTCAAATTATATTTTGGTGGTGCTATTGAATTATATTTTATCATGTTTCCAATAAATCCATAGTCGTAGTTTCGGAAAATGCCTGAATTATAAATTTGAGCATAATGTATGATTTGCCGACTCGACGCTCCGGCTGGAGTATGACTCATATATATTGGTAACATGGTCTGAAATTGTGTATGTTTATATGTTGATAAATATAACAAATTAGAGTAATAATATTCGATATTTAACACTTACGAGATTTAATTGATCTGGATTATGTCCGGCAATGTTATATAATATAGCTGTACAAATTGGTTGATATTTTGATGCTTCATTACAATAATTATTTGCTAAATATATTGTTATATTAGTATGTGGAAGCACTTCATTCTTTCCAATTATAGTCAGAAGAATCTGGAAAAATAAATAAATTTGTGAGAAATATACTCTTTACATAAAATATATTTTATATAAAATCAATGGCTTTGTATTTCACGCTCATTAAAAGTTCCTTTTTATAATCCTTCATACGTCACACTTCAAGGCTTAATCGTCATATATTTATTATTAATTACATTTCATTATTAATAACTCAATGTACCTGTAAAGCATCCTCAAAAGAATTCAGAAGTTTGAACAGTGGACTCCGTGAATGTGTAAAATAAGCAGCTGGAGCTAAAGCTTGCATCGATAGTATTTTTGAATTATATTCCGGTTTTTCAGATCCCATCACAAAGAAAGACGTCGTTCCTTGAGAATGACCAATATAATGTAGCTTTTTATGTTCAGTATGCTTCAATACATAATCAATGGAAGCCGGTAAGTCATAAATGCCAATTTCGTGCCAAGAGAACCTCCAGAATTTTCTGCTTTTCGTACTCAACGATACGTGCTTTTTAGAATAAAAATTTCCACGTGCATTCCCGAGCCAAACATCATAACCTTCATCAGCTAAAATGTAAGCTAAAAAAATATGTGGGTTAATTAATTTATAAATATAATATAAAGCAAATAATATATAAAATAACATATACCTAGTCCACTTCCAGGTCCGTTTACAACCCAATCTGCAGAAGAACATAATAATCCATGCATCACAAATACAGGAATGCGTTTATCAGCTTTATTTTCAGTCTTTCCACTTGTAATACGATGCATGGTTAGTATATAACCATCTTCAGTTTGAACTTCATGTATTTCTGAAGGATAGCCATATTTAGTCGCTAAGCCAATCTACGAATGCATTGTATAATACATGAAAGAAAATATTATTAACATAACTATATTGGCCCTATTATTCTCATATTACATGGAGAATTATATTTTTAAAATATATACTATTTAAAAATGCAAAAATTGGATTATGTACTTTATATTTACTTTTATAAATATTTTCAGCTTTAAATTTAGGTAAAATATGTTCTACTCACATATATGCAATGAAATGATGTTATCTTTATTTTATCTCTACATTATTATAAGTACTATAAGTTATAAATGTTCATCGATTATATCATTAATACAAATATTTCAGTCAAGTGTTAGATAATGTTAAACTAAGATATTTAAAAATTAAGATGCATTTACAATATTAATGCCATGATGTAAAAATTATATTTATATATGGTAATTAATTAATAATTTTACCGTGTCCAAAAGAGCGTCTTCTGTTATATTATCACTAGAGAAGGGAAGTTGTTGAGATAATAATGATAATAAACTTTCATTCTCACTAATCTCATCAAACTTTGCAAATCCTAACGTAAGAGTAAAAATACTCGAGATACACAAAAATAATAACTTATTACACTTCATGTTTACTTTTAATGGCAAAAATTTTGTGTTATTCAAAGAGTATATCTATCTTTATATACCTATAAAACTGCGTATCAAATTTTAGATTGAAACATAATCGCCAGTGCTTCTCTAACGTTAATAAAATAAAAAATATCTTATGATATGTAATAAATTATGCAAAATAAAAGATAATTTATATGGTACAATGTAAAGATATATTTGGACTAGTATGATACTTTATATTATAATGGAACATACAAGGTAACTCAGTTTAAATGGTATAAATCACATAAAATAAAATTCACAACTATTTAAATATACTATATAAACATCAACAAATTTTTAAATACAACAACCACAATAGTAAAGACTTTTATAATGTTAAATTGTTGTATTGTAAATATAATTTTTTTAATGTTGCAACGAACATTTGACAACATCTATCAAATCTATCCACACAAACTATTTTATCATTAATAAATTATCAAAGGAACGCAGGTGCTAATAAAAATTAAGAGATTTTAATCTTAAAAATATAATACTGATGAGCATGAATTAGCAACGTGCAATCTTTGATCTTCAATATAATTTTCAATAAATAATTTGATTACAATGAAGATTCGTATTTTATATAAGTATAAACTTTATTTTCGTGGTCCCCCAAAAAGCATGTAGTTTTCAAGTTTGTCGAAAAAACTGTAAAATTTCCACCACTCTATAAAAATAGTGTTACAATAATTTATTAAATATCACAATTTCACTTATATTCTAATATAAGTTATTTTTGGTAAATAAAATATATTGGCAAAATAAATAATATAACTATTAATAAATTTTGTAGATTTAAAAAATAGATATTAAAAATTAAGCTTTAAGTACAACAAAATACAAAGTGGCAATATATTGAATAATAAAGCATTTTAAATAGCCCTTTGTAAGTTTGTTTGAGAATTCGAATTGGATGGAATAACACTTTCTTCATCGTCAGTTTCTCGTTCAGGAGAAATTCTAATAGCTTGATACCATTGATTTGTAAGATCGGTCATTTGACTTTTGCAATCTTTTAATTCCTAAAATTAGAAATGTTTAAATTAAACATTAATCATAAAATATCATTTATTAAACTCAATAACAAACCTGATGAGTAAATCTTCTTGTAAAGAACGGTATTAAATATTTTAAATCTAATCTTGCAAATCCTCTTATTCTAGAAGATTGTGAGAAATTAACCTAAAATACAAGATTTTATATTATATTTAATACAAAATATTTTTATAAATATAATTATATTTAACAGACTTCCATCTCTTCTTCAGTAATTTCTGATAAGTGTTCCGAATCGATGGCTTGTCCCCATTCCTTCGTCTTCGATAGAGATATTTCTTTACGCCTTCTCTGCGACCTAGTTCGTTTATTTTTCTTGTTTGCCTTTAAAATGATATATATATTTTTATTAATTATTACGAACTATAGTAAATTAAATATAATTTCTTATTAAAAATTACTCTTAAAAACTTCAGAAGCGGCATTGTAGATCCGCCGAAGATTAATGTTGTAAAAAGCACAATTATCAATGTAGTAGTTATAATAACATGGCGAGTCTCATCCGAGAAACCCAAATGAAGGGAAAGTGCATAAGATATAGCTCCACGAAGACCTGAAAATAATTTAAATAAATTTTAAAAATGTTATAATATGAGAATTGAGAAACACTTAATAACCAGTATACAAAGATGTTTAATAAATGTATAAGGAAACATTTTCCTAAATTTCAAGGTCTATAAGTCGATAAATACAAATATAAGAATTAGATTTAGGAAACGCAGAAGTTATGTACGAAATAGTGTATTGATGGCCTTAAAATATTAATTTTCTAACTATACAGGAAGAACAAAAAATGTATAATTTATTAAAATTAGGAAATAGTAAGGTCTCGAGTAAAATTTCATTTCTACAAAAGCGCAGTAACTCCCATATTATTCACATAGGCGCTAATTAGGTTTAAGTTTAAAATTCATAGTTTAGATGTTTTGACAAAATTGAAAAACAGCGAATATTGAAATCCAATTAATATAAAATAATTTCCCTTAGCACTTAGCACAAACGAAGAAATAAACATAGTATATAAATTGTATTTTATTATTCATAAATTAACATAACAGTAATCAAAAAGTCTATAATATATCATCTATGTATATCTTTCATAAAAAGCTCATATATTTACCAGCAACGCAGTTTTCGTTATTAAAAATAATAATAATGAACTGATGAACATTAAGAGGCATTATATTGCAGTATTCTCTGATTGTTTTGAAATATATGTATATTGTATATCATGGGCTACAAAAACGTCCACTGCGAAAGAATTTTAGGTATGCTGCGAGTTATTCCTATGTCAAATGTCATTCATATGAACAAAAATTTAGAGGATTTATTAAATCACTTACCTTGCCATTGTTTTAAAGAAAATAATATTTTAATTGTAATGTTGCATATTAAATTTACTTTGGTAATTATAAAAGAGAAATTTGATATTATCGGTAAGTTTTTCAGGAAAATCACAGTTTATGAGTAAATAATTGATGGCTTTAAATATAAATTGGTTAACTTTACTTTTGGGTGAAATACTTATTAATGTTACATTTTCTCTATCATTCTGATACATATATTTCAAATATCTTGCATCTCCAAAATATACCAAGCCGTTGGACGGTCAGGCCCACACAGAAGGCAACTTCGGAGAGGGCATTTTTCCGCGCCCTCTAATATTTTTCTTAAATAATTTCTCCTCCACACAACGATTTCTTCTTTTTCTATTAATATGCTGTTTTTAATATTCCATGTTCAACGATTTTAAATGCTTATAGAATGTCGACCTTTTAAAATTTGGCAAATCATCGTCTTCATTTACAAAACTAAGAATTTTGTCAATTTTCAGTAATTAATTTTTTTTAAATCTATGTATTTTATGACAAATCACTTTTTATCAAAATCATCAATATAATCTAAAACGTGGGATTTCCGATTCTTATTGGTTTTTGGCGAGTTTAATTTAATATTATGTTTATATACTTGAATAACTCAATAAATTGATTTTTTACACACTCCTGCCCTTGTTGATACTTTGTCAATAATTTGGTTGGGATTTTCCAAAATTTCCCTTTAATATATATTTAAAATAGTGTTATTTTAAAAAATATTTATGTGATTTCTTTTAGTGCGTGTTTTTGGAGATCTACAGGGTTAATTTTAGTATTGGTGTTTGTAGAAAACATTTTTACTTTAAAAATTTCGACAACCGTACGCACGCGCAAATAAAATCTCGCGAACAGCAAACCAATACTACCCTGTTGAAATAGTATTCCGGGGAGGATCCGTTCAAGTGAACAACCAATTAGAAGCTAACCTTGAAGAACACGTGTTTGTCACGCGTTGAGCACTGTTTACATGCGCTGACTGTTGGAAAAAAAATAGTATGTAGTCATTATTACTTGGGCGGGACTTCACATTGTAAGTGAAAAACTATGTGTTATCAAGGTAGGATATCATTGTAAAAAAATATTATGCAATATTTACATACTAACGTATTTTATAATATTTACATAAATATTTATAGCTAAAATTTAATTTATGTTACTTATACAGGAGATATATCTATCAAAATGAAAAATTATTGAGTTATTCTAAAATAAATAATAAATGTGCAATAATTAAAATAAAATTATAGAAATAAATCGCAATTCAATCACATAAACCTGTTTTTAGAAAAAAATATATTGCATTTTAAACATACAGGTTTTCTACGCATTCTTTTTTCTATAGATTGTTTCGGAAAATCGTAACTGATAAAAAATAATGAGTATTATAAGAATATATTTCATTGGAATAAATTGGAAATTATTATTGAGATATTCTAAAATAAATAAATAAATATTCTAATTATTAAATATTAAAAATAAATATAAATTAAATATTAAAAAATAAATAAATATTCTAAAATAAATAATTTATTGTGATATTTTAAAATAAATAATAAATGTGCAATAATTAAAATAATATTATAGAAATTAAGCACATCTCAATCACATAAATCTGTTTTTAGAAAAAAATATATCACACTTTAACCCTTTCTACACCATAAGCCCGTATACGCGCTCTATGTGACTGGTCGCATGAGGCCGGCCATACAAAACGAGCGTGTATACGCGCTCTACTTTGTTCTCATTTTACTAGCTAGGCTTGAAAGTTTTGTATGACATAAAAAATTAAACACATAGTGACATCTTTCGAGATGACGAAAAAATATTAAGATCGGATAAATTGCGAATATTATTGATATTACAGAGATCCAAATGAAAGCTTTGTTTGGCGTTCAACGAGAGTCGCTGTTCAGGGTTGTGCCGAACAGGACTTTTTGATTACTAACGGGAATAATTATCATCAATTGCAACTCTGGCTTGGCGTGTGCTTGACGTTATTTTATATTTTACCTTTTTCGTTGATATAGAATTTTTGATTTTGTTTTCTTGTATTTTTTTATGAATGTATTTTTTTATGAATTTTCATAATTTTTATAAAAGCTATGTGACAACCCTAACGTCTTGTTTTTAAACGTCTGTATTTAATTAACCAATAAAACTAATTTTCAAATATATATTATCCAATATATTATAATTATTTTATTTTTAAACTTTTTTATCAGCAATGTGACAACCCTGACTTGAATCGAGAAAAAATAATTCTGTTTTTCTGGGTAAATAACAGTGAAAATGTCATATTGTACATTTATTTGATAAGTCGTCATAATATACCATTGACACATTTCCGAAAAATCTAATTTAAATAGATTTTATTTTTGCTAGAAAATTCTCGGCCTGTAGTGCACGTCCGTACCAATAATTTGCAGCGTTTAAATGTTAAACAAACGGATTTACAATTTTCTACGCACTCTTTTCTCATCAGGTTGTTTCGGAAAATCGTAACTGATAAAAATGATGAGTAATATAAGAATATATATTTCATTGGAATTAATTGGCAAGTAGTGTTCTGACCCTTGGTATAAAAATTTAGGAGGTATCCAGAAGCGGCCGATCAAAGACAATGATATTTTAGATTTATTGTTCCGAAAGAAGAAAGTTCTGGCGCCTGTATTTTCAAAAATATTTTTTCCGACAATATAGCAAATGATTAAAAATGAGGAAATAAATGGAACAGAAAGGTTTTTGTACAAAGTTGTCTTATTGGTTTTTATTAGTACTTGTATACAACACAAGAAAGGATCAGCGTATAAAGTATTTTTAGAAGTACCCGAATGTAAAGAAGATTGTTTAAAAGCTTTTTATTCTTTGAAACACAAAACATGCATCAAGAAACAGACGGATAATTGGGCATACATGTTGGCAACTTAAGTCGGAATTTGACCGGCAGATACGAGTACCATGTTTGCACGTGTGTGCGCATTTTGTTTGTCCATTATTAGGAAATTTCTTCCAAAAAAATAAAACCACCGCATATTATAGTAAGTTTTTGCTCACTTGAAAGAGACATCAGACAACCGGTTTTATTTTTAATGAGTATTAAAGACTGATGTCCGAGTTTAGACAGTTTGCGCGTGTGGCGAAGCTCGGACAGATTCGTCCTGGTGTCCATCGGGCATATCTGTGCGTGTGTGCTTAGCTACTATAGACTTTTTTCAAAAGATAAAAAAAATTGTAATATAAACAAGCGAATCATCTCGATCCGATATAAATATGGACAACGATCACGCAATTGCCTCAACTCAGAAATAAGATTCCTTTATTATTGAAATGAATAAAAGTATATAATCCATTATGACTGTTCCGGAAGTAAAAGACGTTTCCGAGGAATCGTTTCAACTAAAAAAAGTTTTAAATTATTTAAATATACTAAACGGCATACTGTATCTCGAAAATGTATACAATTCCTAATTAACAATTAAACAATGTAGAAAAACGAAAACTGTTTTTTTTCTTTTGGACGGCTTTTGGAACCCCTAATTCTAAAGTACAATAATGCGATTAAGACAATTACACTTTGACAGCCAACGAACTTCTGTGTTTAATAGAAGGCGCTCAAAATCTTCCTGATTTTTCTCGCATAGTTGTCGGAAAAGACAATCTCGAAATGGACTTTATTTATTGAAATTTATTACAATATTAAGAGAGGCATGTAAACACTTTCCCAACATATTTGCAACCAAATTTTGACAATGGATCACTTACTATTTAGCTTTACTTTTGTATATTATTTACATATAATATTTTTATTATTTTATTCTGACCGTGGCTCCCCTAGAGTTTGTTATATCACATGTAAAAGATGATTTTTGGCTTGTGCCTCCCTTGAAATATTCTGTGGAAATGTTAGTTGAGAAACGCTGCTTTAGCAGATATAAGCTAGAAAGGTGTATATGTGGAGTACATATAGTATTATATATTTTAATAAAAGTTTATTTACCACTGAACCACATTATAAATGCCATTTTATTTGTGATTTTGTGCTCTCGAAACTTGTTCACCAAGAATGCCAATGGAAATATGTTACAGGCTCTTCCTAACAAACATAAGATCAAACTCCAAACAACCAATGCAGGTTCAACGCGATGTCTGAAGCTGTAAATAGAGATATTTTAGAGAATTAAAAAAAATATCAATATTATATAAGTGAAAATTACCTGAAAATTGCTAATCCTAAATATGCGAAGACGCACGTTTCTGCAATGAAAGCTAAAGTTCTCATCGTTTGCTGCATAGTAATTTGCGTTACAGTCGAAAGATTAAAATGCGTATAATGAGACATAACAATCCCGCAAAATAATATCGCCATTATTCCTACAAAAATATAAATTTATTATTAGAATAAGACGATAAGTAATTTATATTCTCACCTGAAAGTTGCATTCCTTCGGCGAGGACGTAAGGAGCGTACGTAAAGACCAGCATCATTCCGAATTCCAAAGATGGATTTTTTCTCAGATCCACGTGCTTTAAGAGCAACGCACTTATTAATGCGAATAAGAGTCCGATTCCAGCCGAAGCGAAGAACATCAAGCAAAATCGGTTGAGCGCTGAGAGTATCGCATCTCCAGTAGACATTATCGGATCGTTCGAATCCAACACGGCCGTTGTTAAAACGATGGAGATGGCATCGTTCAATATGCTTTCGCCGAAAACCAACATGTTCAAAACTGGATCGACGTCCAAAGCGTGAAATATTGCAACAGTAGCTACTGGATCCACAGCCGATATCAAAGATCCGAACGCAAAGGACTCCACAAAATTTAATTTGTAAGCAACTTGCGCCAGCCCGAGTAAGTAAACGCCAGCTCCGATCACGAACGCGGATATTGCTGTTCCAAAAATAGCAAAAACCAGGATCGATCCAATATTTTGAAAGAAGTTGCCTTTGTGTAAGTTATAGCCGGATTCGAAAATAATCGGAGGAAGTAACACGAGAAAAAAGGCCGTCGGAGAGAATGCCTCTTCTTTCTTCCAATTGGCAATGTTCTTGGTGGACATTAAATTTATGATCATGCCGATGAGCGCTCCCAAAAACACGATCACAACACTTTCTGGCAAATATGTAAATCCAGTTTGTAACATACTATGAATGAGTAAAATACCGAGTGCCAAAATGCATAATACGAAAAATATAGACATGGAGCTGTTGTGTTCTTCTTCGACTGAACTCTTTTCCGGAAGGACCGGGTACGTCGGAGTGGTAGACGAGACGTTGATAGCAATAGAAGAACTCGACACATTCTTCGTTGAATTAGTATCGATTCGAGAAATCGATACACGTTCAGTGCTAATCGACGCGTTAATAGCGAGGCTGATATTTTCAACTTTATCGACTGTCGAGTTGGTCGATGTTATATTGGAAATTACGTCTCTTCGAAATCTGTGTTTTTCATAGTGTAAAAGATCGTTTTGTTTATCTTCGTTTTCAAAATTCAACAATAGATTTGCATAATCGTCGGATTCGTCGGATTCGTCGTCTGCATTAAATTCGATTTCGTCGTCGCATAAATAGCTGTTCAATAGCGACAGTGTAAACAAACACAGCAAAAAGCAATCGAATCGTGTATTTTTAAGTAACGCGCCCATTTTAGACAATTTTTTGGTTCCAGCTGCCGATTGTCATTTGACATCTGTCAAGTGAGGAAGGATATTGGCCGTAACCGAAAACTACCGATAGCGACCATATATTGAATAGTAAAATAAATAATATGAAAGTGCCTTACGATTTAAATTAACAATATAAAATATTTAAATACGCGTTTCAAATTATATTCCAATTATTTTTTTGTAACAGCAATATTTTTTTCTACACGACGTTATCATTTTTTAGCTTCGATTTAAATACAATTGCAGAAAAAATTGTGATTATTTTTTTCTACTATTTATACGACTGGCAACATTCGCAAATTTGAGTTGTGCCGCAGTACATATAATAGTACAGCGTTTCGCCGACCGACTTTTAAAACTTTCGCTAGAACTTCATTTGAAGAATGAGCGACTTCAATCGATACGATATAAGCTGGCAAGAAGAATTTCTAGTGTTTAAAGCCAATAGAAAATGCGTTTGCGTTGCTTGCGGAGTGAATTTTCCCGGTTGTACTTCAAAGGACGACGTCGAACGACACTATGACGACATGCATGAACGTGAGTTTCGCCAATTTCCGAAAGGTTCTGTATCAAGAACGAATATAGTCAGCGACTTGAAGAAACTACGGAAAGATTCTTTAATCGGCGTCCATTTCTGCAAGCGAAACTTGAAGACTATTCTCACGTCGATCATCTATCTCATTTTCGAAGATTTTGAAAACCCTCAACTTATGAAACAATTGAATTCCATCGATATATCGAAAAATTTAATTTTATCCGGAGTTGGAAACTTTTTAGCCAATTGGGATAGAATGAATACAGGCGATAACTTCGCAGCTGAACGTCAAATGTATCTCGATTCGTTTATTCGTATGTTATGGAGTATTATACATTGAATTTTATTCACGTTTTCTAATTTTTATTATTATTATTATTATTTTGCGTTTTATAGTTTCTATTTTTTTAAATAAATTGTTTTATTTTCTGTTCTTATATTTGCTATTTTCATTATAATGCATATTATTGTATTGTTCAAGCAAAATAAAATAAATATTGTAATTAAACTAATTTTAAATTTACTTATATTACTTATTTACGCTTATTTTATAATGATTACTGTTAAATGTACAATCCTTACATTTATTTAAATAAATAATTTAATTTTATAAACATTTTTTTATTTACGATTTACACAATAATACAATTTTTTTAATATAAATAAAAAATACATCCTACAATATGAAATGTAACATACATATGATACCTTTTCTGTTGCTTAGCTCTGGCCACTTCCTGTCGATTGCTTTTTTCGGTGAGTTGGTTTTGTGACAGCAGCTCATAATACACCATATTCTATCTCTCATAATAGTGAGTTTCTTATGGTGTATCCAGGACCAGCCCGAGGGGCAGGCAGTACAGGCGATCACTTGGGGCGCTAGATCTTGTGGGGCGCCGTGATACCAAATAAAGGCGCAATATTCACTTAGAATTATCAAACAATATTGTTAAAGAATATAATCTGATATTAGTTTTATATACACTACTGTGTACTCTTTAAATTATTTCACACGTTAAAAATCACAACAAAAATAAATTATAAATTCTTAAATACCCACAATCGCAAAAAATAGCATGGTGTCAAATATAATAGGTATATTATTACTTTAATTTGAATTATATTTTTACGCTCATCAAATATTAATAGGGGGGGGGGTGCAAACTTAGTTTTTGAGTGGGCGGCAAATAATCTAGGGCCGGCCCTGGGTGTATCCAACCTTTGCGATCAATTGTACCAGCTGTATGGTTTTTATTTTTATTTTTTTTAAACTGTCTCGAAACTAAGATGACCAGATTTTTAAAATATCAAAAGACACTAAAATAAAAAAGTATGGGGGCCAATATAGATTTGTTATGGCCAAAACTGGTCGGCGCAGAAATAGCGGTGTTGTGACGGCTCCCTCTCTTCCGGCAAGCTTGTAAGGGTTCGGACGCGTGCCGTCGCGCGTCCGCCCCATTCTAACCATGTAAACACCGTTAACCGTTAAATAAATATTACTGCAGCGGCTCAATCTGTGTCTCATTGCCACCCGCCATCATCACCACCCCTAAACTGGTAACCTGCGACGTGATCCTGAGCACGTACATGGAGTCAGATTCAAAATGGCAGACACAGACGCCGCTGCAGTACAAAAGCCGAGCCGCTGCTGAGCTGTTTGCTGCCATCCCGCCGGTGCTTCCCTGGACCCGGACTCGAGCTGGCGGACCACCAAGACGATGGGCCTGCGCCCCCGACCATGTGCCGCCATCGTCAGCCACCGTCGCCACTGACAGACGCCGCCACCGACCACGTGACCCAGGAAGCACCCGGCGCCGCCACGCGCCTTCAGCGGGAAGCCACCGAAGTGCTGCCGTAGACCAGGCTCGAGTGGACCAC
Organism: Plectrocnemia conspersa; assembly: GCF_051122295.1. NCBI lineage: Eukaryota > Metazoa > Arthropoda > Insecta > Trichoptera > Polycentropodidae > Plectrocnemia > Plectrocnemia conspersa. Next base: position 13,576,250 of record NW_028277166.1, on the reverse strand, counting down.
GCGTGACCCGTCACGCACCCGTAGGGCTACGCCCCCGCGACTCCGAGCTCGAACCACATGTTCGGGGCCCGTCACGCGCGCGCCCTGTGTAGCTGCACCGACGCACCACAGGGCCCCGAAAGGTGCTCCCGGACATGCCCGTTCTTCTCGCGCCCCCTGGAGCCCTACGCGCCGCCCGGGTCTACGCGTGTTCCACTCGGCTTGGAGCGAAGCACGCCGCGCGTCACTGGAGGCCGCGCCGCCACACCATACGTCACGACTTTGCTACTTTTGCGCCGCCAGCATTTAATCAACAGCAGCGCCAAGGCCCCCATACCTCCCCCTGGTTATAGTTCGCAATTGTAAATTGCTAGGGCCGGAGCCGTATGGGGGCCAATATAGATTTGTTATGGCCAAAACTGGTCGGCGCAGAAATAGCGGTGTTGTGACGGCTCCCTCTCTTCCGGCAAGCTTGTAAGGGTTCGGACGCGTGCCGTCGCGCGTCCGCCCCATTCTAACCATGTAAACACCGTTAACCGTTAAATAAATATTACTGCAGCGGCTCAATCTGTGTCTCATTGCCACCCGCCATCATCACCACCCCTAAAAAAGCTATCTCGGAAATTTACAATTTTGTCTATATTGCTTTTATTCAGAATAAAGCTATACAACTATATTTTTTACAAAACTTTCAAACAATAATATAAGAACCACTAAGACATATTTTCAGTCTCAACGTTAAGGTGGGAATCATTATCGGATTTTGATTTAAAACTACATTGTGAAACATGATAACAATTTTAAAAAGTTCTCAGACAAATTAGGAATTGTTTGATTTAAATACTTAAATACAATATACAATGCGCAAAAATATAATTGATTCTTATGAATGGAAATCTCTTCCAAGTCTTAATTAATTTTGTATAGCGAGTCGTAGGTACTGATCATCCACCCTTTCTTTAATTTTTTTATTATTTCTGCAACTACTTTAATAATGGTTATATTATCACTCTTAATATTTGTTAGTATATCATAGAATTAGTTTTCAATGTGGATCAAACGATTCAAATGTGGGACAGTCCCACCTAATGGGAGATTTCTGATCATTTTAGTTTAATCGTATGATTATTCTTTTATTTTTTCCTATTTAACTAAAATTTACAATTAAATCACTATAATAAAATACATTTTGTCAGGGACGTAATTTCAGCTTTTTCAGGGGAGGGGGCAAACGTTGGACAGTCTGTGGTCGTTTTTTATATTTGGATTTTATTAAAATTCATAGTATTTCTTTAAATGGCATGCATTTTTCCGACCAAATTCAAGGGGGTCCCTGTTTAGAATCCACGTCAAAAGCAATAAAATCTATTGGTTATCTAGCGTTCATATTAAGACTTTTTGTAACAATATTACGACTTACAATGAGTGAGATTTGAATTAATCATACCTGAACCGAATTTTGACCAATAGGAGAGCGCAAAAATCAATTATCTCTTCCAGAAGTCAAAAGCAATAAAATCGTGTCGTCACCGTTGCAGTGGGAACGTTCACACTGCAACATCGCTGACACGATTTTATTGCTTTTAACGGGAACTTTTTATTTCTGAGAAGTGATAATTTTTTTTACGTCCTTCAATTGAGCAAAATTCAGTTTGAATACACTTTGACTAAAACTCTCATATCATATATCGTATTGTAGTAATATCGTTAACTCAAAATCTTTTAATGATATTTGTAACCCAGCTGATTCCCACGCGCATTTGTCGTCTTATATTTTTTTATACAATTTACTATCTTAGAAGAAATGTTCCATTATGTTTCATAAACTCTTGGTACTTGTATTATACTAATTTCGCGAAGCAAATCATTGCGTATTGGAAAGGATATTAAAAACACGCCAAATATACCTTTGTAGAAAAATTTTAATTATGTAGAAATTAGATTCTAAAAAATAACATATAACATAATTACGTAGAAAAAATAAACAAGGATAGCTATCATATTTTTAAAACATAGTGTAATATCAAAGTACAAACAAACTGTGGAGCAATATGTGAGATGCGAAGAAAAAGTATAGACTGTTATATCGGTAGTTTTTTCGTTTATTTTACCCTGAAAGTGAGTTGGCTTAGTTTGTATTTTGCACTTGGCCTAATGAAAATTCTAAAACTATAATTAATTTTAGAACTTTTATTAGGTTAAGTTTGGGTTAGAACACAAATGGACGTTTCGTAACTGCCAAATTGAGTTTCATATATTTTAGAGCAGCATATAATTTAACTAGCGCCTATCAGTTAATTTACATTTATACATCGGATATAAATTAAAGGGACAATTATACATCGGATGTAAATATATAATGAGATGTATGTAAATGTATTTATTACACGTATGGTAAAGTTAAAATAATATAATTTTATTAGCTGAATAGTTTTTTACTGGTGAATATATATATATGATTTCATTGAAATAACATATTTAAATAAGCCAAATGCTTAATTGCCCAAGCGGAGAAAATAAAAAATATTTATGATGGCCGGAATTGACGCCGTTACGAGCTAACGTGTTAGTAGCGGTCGTTTCGTTTGAAAGTCTGCTTATGCGCCGACGCTCGCAATGATGAATTTCGCCGAATTTATGCAGAAAGCGGCCGAAGGGCCTCCTCTGCAGTTGCGCGAGTTGCCCTCGGCGTCCGTCCTGGGATCGCTGCGCCCCCCGATGACCAGGAGCTCCACCAAAGCCGCCAGAGTCGCCGAACGCGAGAAGTCCCGATCTAACGCCAGGCGAATGTGTCACGAAGAAAAGCGTCACTTCAACAACCGTTCCGACGTCGCCCCTTCTTGTCCGTACGAGCGCGCCGCCCGCAGACGCGAGCAGCTAATGGAGTGGAGGTTGCACCAGAAGGTGAAAAAGAACAGAACGGTGAAATCGAAGCCCCCGTTTAAAGTGGGCGTCGTACCCAAAGATCTGAGCTTATACAAAGAACCCGCGCAGTTACCCTCGATGAAATCGGACAAGAGAAACCAGACCATATTGAACAGCACCATTAAATCGTTCGCTTCCTTTGCGCCCTTGAATGCACAATTCAAGGCTCCTACTATCAGAAAACGTGGAGAAATTTCTAAAGAAGAGCCCTACTCCATAACCAGTCTGTCCGAAAAGTTCGAAGACGCTTGCAGCACCGCCCAAGAGACAGATTCCTCCGTGCCGATAAGTCCGTACGTCACGGTCTCCCGAGGCAAATCTAAACGTCCGTCCAAAGATCCAGGTTTAACATATTTTTATTAATAACTCTTAAAACCCAACTCTGTCTGTTTTTATGACTATTCATGAGTATTCTCAAACTTCTTTGTTACTTTTTCTGTAATTCACTCTACAGATATTTTTCTTTCAATCTAGTGCTTGGCTTGTGACTGCTTGATGTATTTCATAATAAAAAAATATATACATATATTGTCCCTGCAGCAAATGTCCTATAGCCCATTGCTTTTCAAATTTTTTTTTACAATTTCCTGTGCGACCCTTTTAAAATTTAAATTAACATACAGTCTTAAAGGCTTAGTAACCCTAAGGGGTGTGTTAAAAATTTTATTAGATTATATTACATTTTACGACAGACTATGGGCGCGATGTTTTCTCTGAGCAGTGGCGGAGAAGACCTCAGAGGTCTTGTATCAATCTCTATCAATCTCTCTGGTGCGAGGGGCCATGACGGTATGCTGGTCTCTTCGAGTGTTTGCTCGTGACTACCTTCTTCTCATCCAAGTCCAGGCTTAAGTATCCAGGGCTGCTAAGCTTGCTGACCAATCACAATCATGCAGCGATCATCCAGCCAATCGCTGTAATCGCCTCTTAGAACACCAAATAAATATACGCCTCTAGAAAGTGACATTTGCTTGATGGGATTGTGTATCTGTAACAGGAATATTTATCTTCCGAAAGGTCCTTTACAAACGTGGCTGTGTGGTCCACCACAAAGCTATTGTTAAAACCACTTCACCCTCGATTTTTTTTTAAATTAATCTTTTTAATTACTGGTTATTAATTTAAATATAAAGTAAAAAAAGTTTTTTTATTTTATATAACTTTTTTGTGTAAAAATACAGATTTAAAAATTATCAATAATTAGCAATAAACGTAAAAAAGTGATGCTGCTTTATTTTGAATCATTTCTTTTTAAAAAAAGTTTTAGCTGAATTTATTTTAAGTTGTAAGATAATAATATGTAATAACAAATTTATTATTAAGTTTAGGGTTTGGATGATTCTCGAGATTGTACGTATTATTATTAAAAAAAATTAAGAAATTGTCCAATTTTCTCAAAATAATAATTAATGCAACCACCAAATGTTCTTTATTACTGCTAAAAATAAATCACAAAGTCAAAAACTGTCTGCCCCATATATTGCATCTTACTGGCACGCTCGTGCAATCAAGCAAGAGAGAAAGAAGTAGCAAACAAACTTCCATTCCACGCGTACGTACATAAAATATGGCTCTGTAGGCACGCACAGTAAAGTATGTAAATAAATTATTTTTCAAAAATAATTATAAACGGAAGCATTTACTGCTAAAATTTGAAGGTCTACGTATTCTGAAATGACTATAATTAAAATTAATTTTAAATTAGGAACGTTATAATTCATCTAAGACCATGTAGTATAAATCATTCTAAAACTTGTGTAAACAATTCATTTTTGTCAAAAATAAAGCAAATCAATAGTCAATCTTATTCAATGGAAGTGTTACCTTTTACACTATACACTTTTTTGCGATAATTATAATACGAATTTAAATTTTAATATGCATTTGTTTATATTTCTGCTATTTGTATTTATATACTTTTTTCTTCCTTATAAAACTAAAGAAGAAGAATATGAACAATCACCCGAAAAAACTGCTCAACACTTCAGATTACAACTGGATGGAGAAATAGCTCGCTTACAAGATTTATGCGATACATGGCGTACATATAAAGAACATAATGATCTTATTGAAGATAATCAGGTCTTTTTATTATTTTTCTTAATTTTTAATTTGTTTATTATATGTTGTGCTTATTTGTTTTATTTTTTTTTTGCTTGTTAAAATACTAGGATTTAATTAATCTAGCCATCGGTCAAACACAACTGCTAATAAATAAAAAATTTGAACAATTTAGAGGTTTGATTGTTCGCTGCGAAACCAAGGAAGTGATCAACGGAGAAGGGCTCGTTACTGTGGATGATCTTCAAGGATTTTGGGATATGGTCTATATGCAGGTATAAAAAATACTTTAAATATCAAAATTTATTTATTTTCAATAAAATATATTAAAAACTTCTAGGTGAGTAATATAGACATAAAATACCAAAATTTAAGCAAATTGAAAGATAACGATTGGAAGGATGTTGATGATGCTCCTAAAATTATTAAACCTAAACTTGTCAAGAAAGCTAATCCTGTTAAGAGTGTAAAAGGATCGTCAGGACTCAAAGCCATGATTCTTGGTAATTAATAAAAATTTAATATTTTAGAATAAATAAATGTATTCTAACATAACTTTGTATTATAGCTGCACGCCTAAAATCTCAACAGCAAGATGAGCCTACTATAAAAACACCAATAAAAAGCAATCAACAAAAGGATGTGATCAGTTTTGATGGTGGATTCTTTGCAGTAGTATCTCCCATAAAAAATGTTAGCGACGATAAGCTAACAACACCCGTCAGGTCAAATATTCGCAATTCCGTTATATCTTCAGAGGCTAGAAAACATTTACCGGTTCAGGTATTTTATTAATAAATCATTGGATTTTTTAATATTTTTATGTAATAAAAAAATCTTTTACAGACCCCAGTAAATATAACTGCATTGCTAAAGGTGTCGTCTGTCGCAAAGTGTGTAGCAAACAATGTACAATTATCACCTGATATAATCGCTGATGTTATGCCAATTGATTTAAATAAAACTCCTGCGAGGAGTATATTGAAAACTCCGATCACAAACAGTACATCTAAACAGAGCAATTCGACAGTGAAGAAGAATGTTAAAATATTGTTCTCTCAAGAGTCTGATTTAGTTGCGGACGAAAAGGATTGCGAAGAGGATGTTGTTTTTGTATCGCCCATTAAATCACCTAATAGTATTCAGAAAAAGAACTTTAAGCAGCCCAAAAAGAGGGTTGGAAAGAAAGCACCCATTTTAAGTGACGAAAATGTATCTCCTCTACTATCTGAACCCGAAAAATCTGGTAGGCGTATCTCGACGAGAAGTTCTTCATTGTTTAAATCTCCCATGATAAAGATTCTCAGTTCTCCGAATGCTATAGAAAATACTGAAGATCAAGACGGACCACTTTTAAATGGTAAGGATTCTCAATAATACCAAATATTTTATGTTTGAATTTATTATACAGTATATTATTTTTATAGAATCATTCCTGGAAGTGTTTGGCATGTCATTGAAATCAACGAGAAAATCGACTAGACAGAGTGTAGCTAGAAGTTTCAACGACTGCAGAGCTTCCATAAACTTAATATCTTTCGATTCACCAGTCCGCCCAGGTATATTTAATTCAATTAATATAACTTTTACATATATCTTAAATTATTATGTAATTTCTTTCAGCGTATATGACTCGAAGTGTTATCAAAAAGTATTCTAACGTTCCAAACCAACCAGAGTGATTTTTTTACATTTACAGGATGTATATAAAGCTTTAGTATTATATAATATATAAAACATAAAGAATTTCATTATCTTTATGATTAAATCAACATTAATAATCAACTTATATAATAATTATTTCTTTTAATGGACTGATAAATGTAATGATTATTGTACAAATGTTTTTTTTATATAGATGATAATGTAATGAATATTGAATAAAGAGTTTTTTTTTAATAAAATATACAATTTATTTTAAATAAAAACAAATCACAGTTTAATATTTGATTATATATTTTCAGAACAACAAGTAAATCTATGGAAAATCGCCATCCTTTTGCCGTATACGATGAGCATACTCTCTTGTACACAGAGCACCATTGATCTGAATACTTTATGCCAATCACAATCGTTCAATTTAGATATATCCCTGAAAAATTTTTTTTTTTAATAAATGCTTTTTAATAAAAATATTTAAAATAATTCATACTTGTAGACAAAATTGATTAAGAATTGTACATCTTCAATTTTTTTCTCAGTCACTAAATTCTGTAAGTACAGATTGACTAATTTTATATCACAGTTTAATGGTCCAGGTCTAGATTGCATCCAAACGTTTATCATATTGCAAATATCTTTGCACTGCAAGTTCAATATATAATCGGGAGAGTTCTGAACTAACGATATATTTGTATTGTCATTATATTCTTGATTATTCGGTGAAATTGTTTCAATTTTATTCTTCAGTTTATTAACATATTTTTTAGGCGATTCTTTTAATTTGCAAGCTGATATGATTTCTTGTCTTATATCATCCGGCAATTCCATTAAAACATCTTCATCTAGATCACTTATCTATAATAAAACGAAATTAATAATAAATTTAATTATTAAATAATAAAAATAAACTTACATCGTATTGAGTGTTCGTTGGTTTTGAATTACTACTTTTAAAAAAATCGTTTTTGAATTCGTCTCTCAATTTCGGCACAATTTTAGAATTGTATAAATTTTTCGGAGGTCTTCCTCTGCGTCTCATTCCTAATTGTTTAATTGTTTTATTTTCAGGTTTTACAGTCTGTTCTACGATTAACTTTTCTTGTTCTTCATTAGGAACAGTTTCGTTTCCATTGTTTTTTGTATTATCGTTTTGTGTTTTCTTTGCGGTGTTATCGAAGAACTTTTGTATGCCTTTGCTCCTGTCGATGACTTTATCGTTAATGTTTTCAAGTTTAGATATTTGTATACTGACTCCTCTTATTTCTGAAGGTTCTATATTTAACTTTCGACTAATTTTCATAACCTCGACGATCATTATGTCTAAGTTGTCAGTCGCTTCGGGAATGTTTGTGGCTCTAGTGATATTATCGCATACTCCATGACCCATGAATTTTGCCGTCTCAACAGGAGCATTAGCAGCACGTACCATCAACTTCAAAGTTATCGTCTTTCCGACAACGTTGTGATGCAACATTTCAGAATGGACTTCTTGGCACACTTGCTTTAGAAACGTTTCGTACTGATCGTTATCCTCAAATCTAATACCATAATTTACATTTTTAGATATAGATTTACGCACCTAAAAATATATATTGAATTGGTAAATATATATATGTATATATATGATACTTACTATAAAAATAAATACTAACTGTTGTAAAATTCAATGATCTATCATCCTGTCCTCGGCAATATTTATACAAAAGTTGTCCAGTTTTATTTCCAAAATTTTTTTGTAGCTTTGTTAAGTTTATTGATCTGAGAGACCCGCAAGTGATATATCCGAGGCTCTTCAGTTTATATTGCATTTGATAACCAACTCCTGTTAATAAGATTAATTTTATTAAATAGGCGCGTACATGTGTCAAAATGTATCTAGAAAGTAATAAATTATAATCGTAGATTTTGAACGTTACTTCATAGAGAAGGATTTGATTATAAAATCAGTAACTGGCTTACCAAAGACATGACTTTCATTATTGTCTATGATTAATTTAAAAAATTATTTACACTAGTTCTAAGAATTTATTACAGGTTGGACAAATCACATTTCTTCTTATTTTTCTTGACAAAAGGAAATTATTTTTTGTTCATGCATTTAATAATAATGCTTAATTTATTGCGGTGACGGTGTCAGTGGACAGTCATGCACAGAATAAAAGTTCGTCCCAAGCGATACATTCTTAGATTAACCGGAATTTTAAGTACTTACCGTGAATGGCTAGAAAAACTACTTATACCAATCAAGATATAGTCAGTTAACATATTCATTTCAATAAATTCCCAGAATCCACGTACAAACTAACCGTCAACGCTGGTAGCTCTATAATGCTGTTGAAGAATTTGGATCTACCAAAACCGTGCATTTATTATTATTTATTTTCTGTAAATATTTCGCTGCAAAATGACGCGCTAACCAAATGGAGTAACAATTATTAACACCTTCCAGTAAGTGGTTATACCTGCACTACACTCTCTGGAAGTTGTCCGAACCGAAGTTACAACTGAAGTCGGCCGAGATCTACGACTTCGAGTAAGCGACCACACTGTCGTAAATTTCATATGCCGTCCAGACGGCAGCCGTGAATGACGTCCGGACGGCGGCTTCTGTCACGTACAGCCCGCGTATTTGCACGCAATCGAAAAATGTGCCAAATAATCGCAATTTTTAAATTGTAATATTTACCGATCTAGGAAAATACATAAGGATATTCGAAACGATTTTTTTAACAAAATCAAGTACCACTATTTATTTTTTAATTATTTAATTTCATATGAAAAAAAATATAATAACTATATCTGTTAGAAGAATATACTATCAAAAATATAATTAATCCCTTTTGGTGCCCTAAAATATTCAAAGTTGTCAGTAAGAGTCTGTTGAAGTCCCCGATAAGCATGTGGTATTATAACTTGACCACGTGACCACGATGCAGCGCTCGACATGCGTATTAACCATAGGACGCCTACGCGCATACTGAAATTGAAGCGAGTTACTCGTTCTATCTCAGTTTGCGAAACACCATATCATTATCTCTCTCACTCTCATCACTTAACACGCGAGAGAGCGAAAGGGGAAGTATCTCACTGCTCGCGCTCGAAAGAGCAGCTCCGACTTCGGACTCTTTGACTCCGGTCCTTTTGCCGACAATGTTCGGAAGCGCTCGAAGCTGGCCAAGTCGACTGAATTACCCCCACTTTACCTCCCGTTCTCAGTAACCTCAGACAACTTCTGAGAGATTTTAGAGCGGACAGAACCGAACTCGACCGAAGTAACCCACTATATTCTCCGTCCTTGGCCAACCTTGGCCAACTTCCAGAGAGTGTAGTGCAGGCATTAGACACCAGACTGAAATCAGTCTGTAAATTAGTGACACCTTAATAATTATAAACTAATATCACAGTTTCGATAGATGCACAACCTAGCTAGATTTTATTTTAGACTCAATAGAAATTGAAAAACACTAGGGTTCATACGAAATTTGAACCCAAATCTTTTAGGTATTAGTCACTGACTACCACTGGTCAATCATGCTGGTACTTGTGGGATGAATGCTTTTCTCGTGGTCAATTTTATGTAATATTACCTGGTAAATCACTAAGTGGTATATCTTCAAAATACACTTCAGCATCTTCGTTCAACAAATGATATTGACCATCAGGTTTGGCTTTCTTGGTAGCCATCCGTGCTTGCAATCTATTTTCACCGAATCCCACAGAACAGGGACAATCGGTTTTCTTCCTTATCTCATCCCTTAACAAGCTCGAAAATTCCATTGGCGTTAAACCAACGACTTTCAACAACTCGGTGCAGTCCACGTACATTTCATCGCATGAAACTGCCTCAATATCTAAAGTATACCTAAACATACCAATTACACAATAATAATAGAAATTTGACTTATAATTATAATAGAAAATACATACTGAGCAACTGTATCATAAAGTGTATAAGCGACTTCTTTATATCCATCAAAATCGTAAGGAATAGTTTTTAAATCTGGACACAAATTTAAAGCAGGTCCCATAAACATTCCATTACGTAAACCTTTAGCTCTAGCTTCATATGAACATGATGCAATCTCGCTCATGGAACTGAACTTATCTTCTTTTGATAATTGATCAACTTTAGTATTGAGCTCTATTTTATCAGAGGTGGTCATCTTTAAATTTCTCTGGAAGTATAAGAAAAATTATTTTTCTTAACATTAAATATAAATAAAATTATTTACCATTCGTTTCTCTTTATATAGATCAAACTCTAATTTCCTATCTACGCCTTTCGTATTCTGCCTTTCGGGATTTCCTGTATTCTTAGCATGAGTCACAGCGACTGGCTGTCCTCTCAAATGAGGATGTTTACGTAATCCAACTGATACGAAAAAGCAATCCATGTCTATGTGCATAATGGCTTTGGAGTCGTCTTGAAGATAACTTTTATTACTCTGTAATTATTTTGAAACAATAGTATGTATACAAAATGACTTTAATTAAAATAACTGTGTATTAAACGCTTACGTGTTTTTTTAGATTATCTCTTAACGGAAAAGCAAAATCACTACTGTTCCTTAACTCGTTCACGTAATCTTTAAAAGCAGTGCCCATTTGTGATATATGATGAAGTCTAGAATTATTGTAGAACTCTGATAAAAATTTTGGATCAACTGCACTACGGATCTTAACGTTTGTATTTTTATCTTTATTTTCAATATCGTTTTCTATCAAAGTTGTTGAGTTATTTTTAAAATTAATCCTCGGTTGAGTCTTTGACGTATTACTGTATAAAATGTAATTTTTATAATCCAATAATAATCCCGATTGTATACTGTCGCTGATCCATTCCGGTTTGATTATTTTAGTCGAAGGTAAATTTTTAACCTAAAGTGGTATATTATGATGAGTATATAAAAACAAATTAATTAATATGTAATACCTTTGTATCTGGTAAGTTTGATGCGATAATAAACGAAGTCTTCTGCGGCCTAAAATAATGATGATATATTCCGCCATGCTCGGACATTAGACATTTTAATTGATCTGCTGAAGGCTTTGTATAGCCATTTACGAATATCGATATGCCTTTGAAAATGTCGCTCACTTTATTTTCTTCGTTTAACGCTTTATCGATGAATTGATCGTCTAGTTTTGTAATTTTTGCATTCATGTAACCGTTCTATAAATTAATTTGAGTTTAAAAGAAAGTAAAATTCATTAAAAATTCTGTAAATATTACCCATTGCTCAAATCCATTCTCTGGAAATCGCTCCTCTCGCTTCCTCCTCATTTTTTATAATTGCGTATTTTGCATATACAAAGAGCCGGTAACTAACCTACAAATTGGATGACAGCTGTCAAAGTAACTGTAAAAAGCAATTTAGGTCTAAATACGGCATATAATGAGTATGTTTTTAAATAAATACATATCTTATATATAATTGTTCTTATAAATAATTTATTTAGTTAAAATATTTATAAATGACTATTCAAATTTTAATTAAAAATTAACAGGCCCGAGGATACATAAATTCTAAAAGGGAAAAAATATTTTTCATGCGTTGTTAGGAGTTGATGCAAAATCATGTTAATCGTATTTTTGTATTCATAAATGCTTAGCTATATTAGCTATAACTCTAGAATCAGAACTGTACTTAGAAAATGTTGCGTCCGGGACAAAGCGTATGAATGTCTCTCACCCCCTTCTTTTTTATTCTTCCGTTGTAAATTAGATTATCAGATAATAAGATAAGGCAATTAGACATAATGAATAGCTATAAAGTAAGTATTAACAACCAAACTGAAAGTCTGGGAATCAGTGACATCTATTTTATTTATTATAAATTATTTTGTGTATTATAATAGCACATTTTTATAAATAAAACTTTGAGTCGCTGCTTGGGCACGAACCCGCAACTTCAGGGCTACTAGTTTGAGGCGTTACGGGCTGTGCTATTCCGACTTTAAATCTTATATATGTATAAATTACTATTCCTCCCCTCCCCTTCACCTAAATGCATTAAGTTTGCCTTTAATATTATCAACGCTTTAATTATCATAAAGTTATTTTGGTTTTTTAGATTTCACGTATAATTCAGTTGCTATTATTATATTTAAAAATAACTTTTAATTGTATTTTTTCTATTCCAATTGCAATCAAACTATCAACGCAGCTAATAAGTAATATTTTTTATTTGTATATATTATATTATGTTGTGAAACACATCCGTGTCAAACTTTTCTTTGGATCACAAAAACTTATCACAGAACAAGTTCATGTAGCTAATAATAAATTAGATTTAAAATTTAATTCAAATTAAATTATTGGGAATTTTGTTTAGCTAATTTTATTATTTAAACTTAAATTTTAATAAATGTAAGCTTACAGGTGCTATGTATAATTTTATAAATTATACATAGCATCTATAAGTTTAAGTTTTCATTTTAAAAAAAAGAAAGAAAAACCACTATTTTATTTTATTAAATACAGAATGATCTTATTAGAGTTTTTTTATATGGGTAACACTGTAAATCAGACAGCTGTCAATAATCACGCTTGTTCAAAGTGGCAAATGTTAGTTTGAAACAATACATTTACGAAATGGATCGCTTAACTCGCTTTACCTCTCTGTGTATGTTAATAAACAAAATTACCGCATATGAAGCCAGGAAAATCTTCATGTGGTTCACGAGAGACATGATAGAGAGACAATTTCGGATTGTCGGATTGTAACAGTCAATGGTGAGCGCTATAGACGCATGATAACCGGTTATTTTTGGCATAAAATCGAAGATATTGACGTGGAAGACACGTGGTTCCAAGAAGACGGAGCAACTTGCCACACATCGAGTGAAACGTTGTATGTTTTGCTTGAAAGTTCCCAGATCGCATTATTTTACGATTGCTGACGTCATCTAGCAGCTAAGATCATGCCGTTGGATTTTTTTGTGTAGTTATGCTAAGATCGTGTCTACGCTGATAAACCCGATCATTACAGCACCTAAAAACCAACATCCGTCAAGATATACCCGAGATTCCACCCGAAATGTACAAAACAGTCATCGACAGGATCGGTTGCTTCAATAGGTTCAGAGGCGGAAATTTAATTATTATTATTTTTAATATTTAATGAAATGTATCAAATGTTCGATTAAAAAATCTGAAAATATCCTAAAACTTATGGGTTTTATTTAAAAAAAAGTTAAGAAACTGAAGTTGGATCACCTTCACAAGAAACAATAAAATGGGGATTCTGGCGAGTATATTAAATGATATATGAATAAATAAGCATGTTCAAAAGTAAAATGCGTACGGAATTTGGTTTTATTTACATGTATTAAATATAAAAGACAAGGTAAGAATATGTTACTGATAATACCGTAGTTTTAAAATTTTATATATTTAAAAATTGCCCTGTATTTTTAAAATTATAATAAAATATGGAGATAATGATTGAAATGTAAAAAATATATGTAATAAGTACATGTCATTTTATAAATGATCATTTTGTTGATTTTTTAATAATAAAACTTTAGATAATTTCAAAACTCAATATGTAATGGAAATTTATTAAATTACAAATATTGTATTTTATTAAAAAATCTTTTTATGAACAGCGTGCATAATATATAATATTATTATCATATTTTTGGTAAAATAGTATTTTATATATTGAAAATTTTCCACAGTAATATAACAGGCGTTAGCCGGGTAAACACAATCAAGCACTACTAAATAAGTAGTTAGACAACAGTATTTTAATAATTATAAATCATTATACCGATTATAGTCAATATCATTAGACTAATAGCTCAATTTTATTTCAGTTATTCATCACGAAGGAAAATTTAATCTATGATGATCGATCGGAATTATAATAATTACTAATTCTGATCTCCCAGATATGTATAGGTATCGAACCCAGGTCTTCTAAGTATTATTATAGGTCACCGACATACCATTAGTTTATAGATTTTCACTCTGTGGTGTCATTTTTGATAGTAAAAAAACATATACCAATTACAATATAATCTTGCTTTAAATTTCACTGTTAACATATTTTTCATTTGCTGGTTTTAGATATATTATTTTTTTAAGCAACGCAGCAAGTGAAAAAAAAACGAAAGCTGACAAAAATATCAATGCATATAAGGGGTTAAAAACTTTTAATATATAGAAAATGAAAAAAAAATACTACCATGATCTGTAAATCTATTTGCAAATAAAATAATACATATATTAATATCTTCTACATATGTATATGTTATGTAGAAAATATTGATTAAATCTATGAGAGTAATGTACTGTCTGATTTTATAAAATACAACAATAAAAATCACGTATCATAATCGATTGGGTATATTGTAAACAGTCTCGTTTTTTAATAAACACTACATACATATTTCGAATTTGCCTTATTATTTTTAGACGGTATAATGTATTTTAATTATTTTAGATATGTGTAATAAATATTCTACATGTGTGTAATAAATATAGAAAACTATCGGTGAATTTATACTTATTTTATATACCTTCCGTTGAATTAAAAATACCAGTTTTAAAATAATAGCTCTTTTTAGATTTTCTGAGATACATACTAATAAAATATAAAATTATACCATCAACTAAAATGAGATATAATTTATTAGCATTACTCGAAAAATTTCATCATCAAGCATGATTCATACAAGAATTTTATCAGATAATCTTTTAGTATAAATAGCGCTAGAAAATACTTAATTTCCCTCAAATTTTCCTGAAATTCTATTTTAGATATATTTATTACGAGAAATCTGACGGCTGAGATCGCCCAATGATCATTCAGTAGGCGTGGTCACCTTACTGATCGCTTTGTGATTGGACGGATAGAATAATCCAGAGCATCTCCAATTGTGTTTTGATTTTAAAGATCAAAACTAATAATGCTAATATAATATAATGCAAATTGAAATATATAATGCTTTTGATATAACTATCACTATATTGTATTTTAGATTTCGAAAAATATATAATAAATTATCTTTAGATTATATTTACTTCTAAATATTACTACTTACGTTAGCACATTAAATAGTTGCGATTCTTGCAAATAAAAAATACCTGCAGCACCTTTATTTTATATGAATAATTATAACAAGCTGGATGGAATGGTAACTTTGTTTATTGTCGATATTTTATTAATACAGATATTATATATGTAATTAGTGATGTGTTTATATTTTTAAAATGTCAACTTATTTTTTTATCATTTTTCGATTCGACTCACTAATATTTATCACTTTTCACTTGTAAATCGAAATGTAATTTATATTGGCAATGTTTCACGCGAAGTAAACTATCCACTGCACATGAACAGCCAACAGTACGCAAGGTAGAACGAACTAAATTATATTTTAGAAGATACGTGTATACTTATTTATCCAATGCAAAAGCTAACGTGATCCTATCGAAAAATATCGACGTCTCTTTCTTCACTTCAATTATAGTATGTGAGAGAAGGAAATGGTAGTTGGTACTCACTATCCAACGGTTTTTGCTAACGTGCTTATGGGCGTTTGATTTTCGGAAGATCTTCAGAGGCTTTCAACTTTTAATGCAAATTTTCATATACTTGTATTGTAACTAAATATAATATGTTTTCTCTATAAATGATAACTTTTCTCTCCGACGTGAAAAAAATGCTATTAAAACTAAATATTATTTACAAACGTAATTCAAATGCAAATATATGAGAGCAAAGTAAGCACTTTTCTGGCGCTTTAGTTTATTTCCAAATATACCATTTTGAATATTATGTCTAAAATTCTAAATCTAAATAATCAATATTTGCGATCATACATATAATACCACATTAAAAAAATTTCGATTCGCATCTGTAGAGCAATACCGACCATATGTAACAGTGCAACATAAATTTGGAGCTGTGACAGTAAATATTTGCAATTTTACGCATAATTAATTTTTCTAAATCACTATGCTGTATACATATAAATAGATATATAATATTTTATTTTTAAATACAAATCACAGGCTTCCCAAATGCGCTAGAATGGCCATTAAACAAAAATATTTAATGTTTCATAAACATACATAATACATTAACTCAATCATACGCTCTTATACATACATATACACACTCTTTAACAAATTAATTATTCTTAAAGATTCACAAGTAATGTTAAATATGGAAAAATAAAATTAATTGTGCCACCTAAAATAGATGAGCACAACCCCGCTATTTTTTCCAGCTCCTCGTAGCCATCGCACGAAAACATTCTTATGTTTGGCAAGCTCATTGAAAAGCTAGATGGCTCGTGCATGAGAATCGTTCTCAAGAGCTGACGTCATAGTCGCGACGGTGAAGAATAAGGGCAGCGATCGTGACTCTTTAGGGAACTCTACGCTTGCAGCTGAAAGTCGTCGAACATTGACTGTTTGTCGGTACCATCTTTTAGCAACTTTAAAATGTGCTTCATTGAGAAAACTCTACGCCAAGAATGCAGCGAATTGTATTGCAATACTTCTAGAAAAAAGGCATTTGGATACAAATACGGATACGACCCGTACTTTAAGAATCTCTCGAACAACAAGGAGTAAAAGCAGAAAGAGCAGAAAGCCCAGATTATATCCCTGTTGTACACCAGAATGAGGGAAATTCACAAGTAACGCAAAAAGCTAACAATGCCGTTCAAAAAACCGAAGTTGCTTACCCCAACCGAAGAAGAATCTGTTGACAAAGTTTTTGAAAAATCTGTTGAAAAACTTTTTGAACAAGAGGTACTAACTTTTTACCTCTGGCTGTGGAACGACGCGGATGAAAAACGTGACAGTGATTGTGGATTGTAAAGAATTATATGAACGAACTCTAAAATTCTTGCCCCAAAAACTTCTAAACCACTTATTTGTTATAAGTATATATTACACATGAACTATCGATGGATTATTATAGAAAATAATAAAAAAAGTCAGAGACTATTTATATGTTACGGTTCACCTAAAATGCTACTTATCACTCAATCCCAATATAAAATGGTTTAGAAATATTACTTTACTTTGTATCTGTACTTCCAATTTTATGCCGCCCGGGGCAATCCTTAAAATTGATTCCCCCCCCCCATACATTTTTTTACAGGGTCATAAAATCAGCATTTTTTAAAATAATAAATTGATTATTGTTAAGCTCTTGGTATTCGTATATTTACATAAATTTTAATTTATTCAGGGTTAAAAACCACACTAGATGATTCCATTGCGAATATGCCGCCCCTAAGCAAGTGCCGCCCGGGGCGGCCCGCCCCCTCCACCCCCCATAGCTACGCCACTGATAGATATAAAAATAATATAAGGGTAAATTGTTATTTTTTATTATGATTATAAAATAGCATATAGACGGTAACATATTTTTTCAATCTGCTGAATTATTTATTTAAAAAAATAATCACTTCAAGTCCGGATAAGCTCAATAGATATCCTTGCCCAAGTTTATCACCCCTGTCCCGATGTTCAGCTTGAGGTATGTATATGTGAGCTTGTGGGAGAACAAGGGCACTCTTTCTACGCTTTCGGAACAGTGCGGTGGCATTCAGTCGGCTATATTTACTGTGAAGAGATCGGACACTAATATTAGGAGTTTGCACCAGAACACAATAGCTTCCTCTATTCGCAAAGTGTTGGCTCCTGGTGCACTGACACAATAACACCTTATTAACTACCTAACCGTTTAAAAAAAAGTGTACTATTTACATACGAGCGCCGGTGACGATTCTTTGCCAGGATTTGCGTATCAACATGATATAACTCTTTCGGTACACAATATGCTACCGAGTATGCACCATATGATCAAACCGGATAACGACTGCAACGGAAACCTTTATCAGAACGTAACGAGGGCTCATCCGATCAAAGTTGAGGGTCTCCATCGCGTTTCGGATTCATCCGAGACTATGCAGCAGAACGGCATGGGACAACCCTCTGGATGCATCCAAACCGGGATGAGGAGATACGGAGACGTTTATCTGCGAACTACAAGTCCAAAGTTGAGCGTCGGAGTTGTGGCGTCGAAGAAGAATGCGCACGGTCAGCCGACGAAGATCAACGAAGCTGTCACGGAGGTGCTGCAAGGATACGATTGGAATATCGTACCAGTCACATCAAAGTTAGTACCGTAGAATATAGTATATCTTGCACTATTGTGTGATCTCATTGTTTCATTTTTTTTAAACAGTTACCTGCAATTTCTGACGCTTGTCTTACTTAATTAGCTCCACAATACATCACCTTTGTTGTTGTGTTTGATTTACATGCTTTTTTGTGTGCGTAATTATTGTCGAAAGGAGAGCGTTTCTAAATGTTAAAAGTTCAAAAGAAAAGGCCGACGGCAGATTGTTTTAGAAACTGGTCCGAGCCGCTAATTAACCGACGGAACGATCCAAATTGATCCTTTTAAAAATGCGTCACATATCCATATTTGACGGATCAATATTGGTGCGTGCTAAGATACAGAAATGAGGATTCATCACGTACTCTAAAAAATGTTGAAACTTAACAAATTGTAATATGAAACATTTGAATTTTATAAGCAATTTTATTGAATTAATTTGTGGTATAATTTATGAATAACTTAATTGATAAGTGCTAATAAAATACACTCGTTTCTCGATTTGCACGAAGGATACGTTCCAAAGACTATTGTGCCAAAATACGTGTAAAATATAAATTTAAAACATCTCTAAGTTATATAAATAATAATAAAGCTTAATTGAACCTAAAAATATTAAATTATTAAATTTTGCTACTTGACAATACTTATGGTTTTTGCTGTTAAATACATATATATAAATATATTTTATGATCGTATTTAAGCAAAAAATCAGCATAAAAAATGAATTTTCTTGGACCGTGTCATTTCAAAACCGTGTAAAAATAAAACCGGTTATACCATACAGTATTATATCTGACTATTTGATAAAAGACGAATCAATGAATTTATCTGTTTGATCAATGTTCTAAATGCAAACTATATTATTTATTGTTTTTAAATATGAATCTCTTGTATTCATATTTTAAAATGAAATGAATAAGAATACTTTCAAATATCAACAAATCTGTTGCTAGGTATCAAATTAATCTTAGTAACAACTGTTTTGCCAAGCAGAGAACATCTTGAGCTTACAACCAATATCAGTTATGTCACTTCATATTTATTTACTTCTGAGTAAAAAGAAATAATCTATATTGTTGTTCATTAACATTTGGAAGTCCAAAGGCATGTCATGCCCAATATATTTTCTATTTTTTGTAGCCATTTTAAACGACTCGATAATAAAATTTCAGTATTTTATTTCATTAGTTACTCAGAGGTTCTATCAGTATATTACGGTAAAAAGATTTAGTAATTCCAACCATTTTACCTGGAATTGTTAAATGAATAAAATATCCATCGATGGATTTTGGAAATATTTGTTTGATATGACCAACCGCCCAAAAACGTGTTTTTTAATTTGCGTACATATTTTATTTTAATAAATAAAATTACTGTTTTTAACTCTACTCAATATATTTTTTGAACATTAAATTCTGAATCGTGAAGTTGATATTGACGAAGCAATTGCCATATATTTATTATTTGGTCCCCTATTAAATTATTAAGAATTAATTACGCTGAATGTTTTATTTTATTCAAGAGTAGTCCTTTAGTTATACAATAGATTTTTGCGATACATTGTTCATGTTGAAGGATCCAACTTCAGTCACCGAACTTTTTTTAAAAAAATACACACAAATTTAAAGATATCTTCGGATTTTTTATTATTATTCGAACATTTGCTGTATTTCAATAATTATGCACCTTTTGCAGCAGCCGATTCGATGTAATTTTCAATGACTTTTTCATACAATTCGGGCGGTATCTATATATAAGGATAGAACTAAACATTCGTTATCTTGTCATTGCATTTTTGGATGGTCTTTTATTCAGGTAGTGGTCCCAACATCTGGAATGGTTACACTGAATAAATGATACGTAAATAGTAGGTAAGAAACTTAGTTTTTGTAATTAAATAAATTGGATCGCAGTGGATTCAATAAGATTTTTTTTTGTCCGGTACAGACTAAACATTTACCTTTCTCATCATATTTTATAGATACTATACCATGTGTATGTATTTAATTTTATGAAAATTTGCATCATTTTAAAATATTAATTTGAACATAAATATATTCAGATCGTATTGGATATAACGGATTCTGATTAGATTCTTAATTCCATCTAATTTTTTTTATTAAAAATAAATGTCACAAATATTATTATTAAATGTTTGATGCTAGGAATTAATTTATTAGTAAGTGAATATTTTACATTTTATTTGTAATCACTTTTAGTTCAATAGCATCAAGTTTTATTATTATGGAGTTTTGCGAAGATTCACTTTACACAAAATCGCACAGAAAAACACTTTTTCGCAAAAGTTTGCAATTCTCATGGCGCTAGAGCCGAGTCGGCTCTTTTCAGCTTTGGTTTTGTGGTGCTAAACGACTAAGCCATTTTAATTAGTATAGGAGCGCTAATGTGTTAGGTGTCAAAGTGTGTTTGAACAAAGCTGCTTGTGTTCTCATGGCCCATTCATACACTTACCACCGACATATCATCAGCTCGACTACTATCAGTGCGATGTTATCCATTCGTTACGATGTATTAATGTTGTATAAGCTAATTATTTTATATCAACAATACTGATTTGAGATATTCATTCACAAGAATATTTTTTTTCTAACCGAAATAATCTATATTTGCTTAAACTTAGCATTTATTAGTAATATATTTTTGTACATAAATGTTTTATATTTAATATAATTAAAAGCTAATGAAAAAATAATAGTGGCTCAAAATTTATAGTTATGTAATATAACATATAATAAATATGTGTTTGACTACATATAAGTAATTTTTGTTTCATAGAAAAATCGAAATTTTGTTGTATTGTATAAAACCTAAAATTTGTTCCGATTCTCAGTACTTTGATATATAGATTTTTGTATTTTTAATTTTAGTGATACAATGATTTAGATAGTATTTGTTTTAAAATTATATTCTATAAAACTCTCATTCTGAAATCGTTATATCTTCTTCGTTGAGATTTTAATCAGTAATTAATGAATCACTGTCTAAAGAAACTTAAATTAATGGTAAAAGTCATAGAATCAGTTCTTCGTCCAATGAAATTATTTCTTTTTGGAACATCTAGGAATAAATTTATCAGTATTAAAATCTGATTTTTTTAAATTTTAAACTATCAAGACTTTCATTTCCACGTTCTTTAATTTTAATTTTCAGCTCTGTAAATATGTATTTGTACTGATTTTTAAGTAAATAATTACTTCAGCAGAGATTGGTGCTTCAATAGCAATATTTACTTTCACAAGAACTTCTAAAATATCTTAGAATATCAACTTCCGCCCATTAATTTCCAATACTAATAAGTTAAAGCCAGCTGTTAATGATTAATACATGAAAGACCTGGGAGTTCGGAATTAGTGATTATTATATAATTATAATTAAAATCGATTTAGGTCGTGCATACATGGTATAAAAAAAACATTTAATAAAAGCATTACTTTTACAGCTTTTTAATTTTATGAATCGTCAATCATATGAACCATAAAAAAATCCCACAATCACTAGTTTCATTGTTAGATTCTTCTATAGTTGTTATACTTATGTTAATTTTCTAAATTTATGTACAATACTTTCGTAAACTCTTTTTTCCTTTCCACTTGCAACAATATCTGATTCAACATATGTATATCAGACTGTTGATTTGTAAATTGTAAAAAACCGTTAGCGTATTTATGCGTCATTTATAATTATAAACACATAAAGTTGAAGAGAGTGTTGATATATATAATGAGTATATAATAGATTCTAAAACACATTATACATGATTACCTAATATTATTTTTAGCAAATACACTTCAGATGCGAGGTGTGGATTAATCATAATCACAATATACAGTTCGGATGTATCCCACACTTGATAAAAAGAACGCGGTTTTAAGAACGACGCGACGTGCAAATATATTCGAATACTATTGAGTAGAGCTTATAAAAAGTCTCATTTAATTTTTTTTGTTATTTATAAATACTCATTACTTGACTTTTCATGAAATTTTATTCAGCACTTAATAGTTAAGTAGTCAAATATTTTAAACCTCTTAAATACATCATATCAGAGGTAAATCGGACGTAGATAGTCCTTTTTTCTAACATTGTTTTTCATTCGGTAAAGCTTAATATATCTGGTTAATATAGCTATTAGATCAAAACATTGATCATATATAGTAAAATAATGAAGTAATGTTACAAACGAGTTGAAAAATATGATTTTAAATAAAAAGCGGAGGACATTCGTGTATAAAATCTTACATTTTCAGATGCCTGTATTATTATTTTCAATCTTTAAAGCACTGAACGCTGAAAGCAACATCGTATAAATATACTTTTGGTACTCAATGGATTTATAAAAAAAAATCAGGGAGTATAATAAATACCGGGACATCTCCATATTAGTTGTGTAATAAATCTCATCTTAATCAATCATAAAACTGCTATTAAAAACATATTAATTTCTACATTTCCTTCCTTATGTCAATCAGTTAGAACTAAATGAAGTAATATTGTATATGTATATCTAAATATTTTCTTTCTAATCATAAATGTCATCCAAATTGTTTTCGAGTACACATGTTAACGTTCGTCTGGTTGTTCAGTGTCAGTAGCGAGCTTTTAAGCTCTACAAGTGCTCGTGGTATATTGTATCGAAGTGAACGTCGACATTTCCAAAACATTTCCAAACATCGGCGGTAGGTGGGTAGTAAAATCTCCGCACGATCGCAGCATCCCGTTATGGGGTTGGACATCTGTGATCTCAATGTTGTAAATCAAAATTTTATGTTTCAGTAGTTAAAGCGCGAGTTTGTGTGCATTTCCTAGGCGCGTACTTAATAAGACGTTAAAAATCCCGCGTCGTAAAATCCGTGTTTACCCCTCGGCCGGAAAAGTGTAATGATAAGGTTGAAAGAAGTGAAAAAAATGTGTTTTAATTCCTAAGCTCGTAAAAATTTGTCAAGTGTGTCGACCGGTGATGTGTTTTATTTTTCCATACCCTTCAGAACGGCAATAAAAGTTTTTTTGATGCGGTGATTCTGTAAATTTGTTCTGGTACACCATAATTATTATTCATTCAAAATACACATATAAATGTATGTATAATTTTATTGTCCTTGTAAAATATTTAAGTTAATTCACTTCTAATAATTTACATATGTCGTTATATATTAAACATATCTGAGTAACATTTTTTGATTATAGTAATTTATAAGCTTATTTCAATTTAAAAAGTCTTACTACCGTCAATAATTTTTTTATACAGTGCACTAATTTTATTAGCAATTTACATACTTGGATAAGATATGTATTATAATCTAAAACAATATTTAGACATAAATAAAAATGTGTGAGTTAGTTAGTTAAATTAATTTATAATTAGTTAAATTGTTGTTCAAATGAGCTTTCATTTAAATTAAAACTTAATTTTATTTTGTCATAATTTTATAATTCAATACAGGGAAAAGGAACTAAAGAATATTTATCAAATATTTATAAAAAAAACACTTATTTGCATCCTTAATGACTTATGAAATATCGATATTTTCATGGTAGCGATATCATGAAAGTACAAATATGCTCTAATAAATAATTAATAATATAATTAATAATAACATGATTTAGAATCTCTTACACAAAAATAGTTAACCCTTTGAGTAGTGAATTAATTTATACACATTTTTTAATTTGTTAGTATACATTTTACGTATTTTTCCATAATTATTTCAATTGTTATTTATTTATTATAAATTTATATTACATTTATTGTAAATTATAAAAAAATCAGTGATTGATTGTTTTTTTGAATTAGTATGTTTTAATAATTTATTTACAACACTTTTCTATTATTAAATTTCGTTAATTTATTTAAAATATTTTTTATATATTATTCGGTTGTTATGATTTTTTTATATCAATATTTTTGAATAAAATATTTTTTGTTATATTCATTTATTTCGTACTATTTCATTTATTTGTATTATTTTCTATACAAATATTATTGATCCACTTATATATGTAAATCTATAACTATCTAACGTACCTTAAAACAGTGAAATATCGATCACCGTATATGTACGGCGATACCGCTCAAAGGGTTAATTGGATAGTTTTTATGCAATCATGATCACAAATTGTTGTGACACAAATACGACTCTTTAATTGTAAAACTCGGTTTTTACCGGTATTTGATAAATAGAATGAGATATAAAAAATAACAATATTACATATGTAGATAATTTGATATTTTTAGGAAAAAATAGTTCAAGTGAAATAATGCATATAGAGCAAAGCGTTCCAATGCTTCCATAATTCTTCGAAATTGTTCATACATACTTGGTAGGTACACTAGAGGCAGCTTTTCTCAACTAGTTATACGATTAAAATTCACAAATTCACAAAAGAAAGTTGACTAAAATTGAGCATATTTTCGCTCGTATGTTCTTTTATTATTTTTTATTTTAATATCCGAGAAATCTACCAAAGAAAACGCTGGGAATTTATATTTAAATGAAAGCTTAACTTTAAAAACAAATAATGTAAAATACAATAAATATGCTTTTATGTATTAAATATGTAGTGGCGTAGTCAGGATTTTGTCAAGGGGGGGGAGTTGTCAAGAAAAAATGGCAAGATAATTTTTGTAATTTATATTTAATTAACATAAAATCACCGGCTGCGCTCCGCCAAGGGGGGGGGTCCAGACCCCCCGGATCCCCCCCTTGTATATGTGTGTATGTATATACAAATTTGTATTTAAAATTATACATACATATACATATGTAATATGAGTAATTATTTTTTCAAAATAATTTCAAATTAAATTTACTTACAACTAATATTTCTTTCGACGCTGTATGTTCTTGGTCAAATTGATTTATAATACATTTAGAACTTTTATTTATTTTTCAACATAGTCAGTATGGCATTCAGTGAACCTGGTAATGAGTTTCTTGACTTCAATATCACAGAAGTCTCATGCATGCTCTCTATTTCAGTTTTCGATAGCCTATTATTTTGCTAACCATTTCTTAAAGTTTTAAATACTCATTGTTCATAAGTTCATTGATCGTTATACACCTATAAAATGACTTTTTCTTACTTTTTTTTTAATAAAAAAATTAATGTTTTTATCTTTATTATTTATGTAATATTTTCCTGTTTTTAATTACCACATTATGATAAATAATCAAAGAGCAAAGCTTGCATTTGTCATTATTATAGATTGACACGGATATGTTAAACACACGAAGTTTATGCAACTGAGGGCTATTAAGCTCTGCCACATAACACAAACCCTAATGTTGCCAATCAAGTAAAAATGATTGTTTTATTTCATTTCACTAGCCTTGTTTCTTTTTACGAAAATCCTTAACTATGCATTGCACGTAACTTCAAAAAAAATATTGAGATCTTCTGACTCTAAAATGTAAATCGATGTTTTTTAATTCCAAAGAAACTTCAATAAAATTTATTAATGTATGCACGTTTATTACCGTATAGTAAACAAATTGGAGTCAGATTTTTTATACGATTCCACAGCCTTGAAAAGTCACTAAAACAACAAATATATGTACCTACATGTCATAAAAAAATATTCAAAACCATATACCACAGTAAAAAATGTCATCTTGTAAAAAGTAATTAGTAGATTGATTTATCGTAAAATGATAACTTATATTTCATATATAATTTAATTACATTCGATGTTTCATTTTTTACAGAGTTTTGAGCGAAAAACAAAAAATGCACGTGAAGAGGCCAATGAACGCGTTCATGGTATGGGCACAGGCAGCTCGTCGCAAATTAGCAGATCAGCATCCTCAGCTCCACAACGCCGAACTGAGCAAAACCCTCGGCAAGATTTGGAAGTAATTAAATTTTATCCCTAATTAATTATTATCCCGTTTGCTTGCGTTCGTATCGATACTATTTTAATTCGACAAAGCTTTGTGAACGAACCACGCCGACGACGATTACGATCTCAAAATTGTACCCAGTCATCGTTACCG
The DNA here is from genome assembly GCF_051122295.1 of Plectrocnemia conspersa. NCBI lineage: Eukaryota > Metazoa > Arthropoda > Insecta > Trichoptera > Polycentropodidae > Plectrocnemia > Plectrocnemia conspersa. Next base: position 13,549,456 of record NW_028277166.1, on the reverse strand, counting down.
AAGTATTTACAAAAATGTACATGTTGATACAACAAATATCGGAATATCGGACTGTTGATTTGATTTAGGATTTTTATTTTTTCATTGGTGCCGTTAGATTTTTCATTTGAGACCGCACGCGTTGAGCTCTTCACAGATCGGAGTAATATAACTTATATAGAACTCGAAAGTCGAAACGTTTCTGTTATCTAGATTGGCGAGAGAGATGATTCCACGCGAGACGATCGCGATCTCGCTTGACGTTGGCCAGGAAAGCTCAACTTGATTAACGTCAAAGCTCGTAAACGGCTCAAGACGACGTTAAAATATAAACAATAAATATTTACAACCGTCGTTAAAGTATTATCGATATGCAAATTGAATGCTTTGGATATTTGCCAGGTTAAATTTGAGCAAAATATTTTATCGTGAGCTTCATTTTATGTGGTTATTATATTTTAATAATAATTCTTAATTTAGAATGATTTTATTGCCGATCTATTTTGCGACACAAAATTACATAAACATTTTTACGAGAGTTCAATATCTATACTCATTTAGATACAAAATAAAATTACCGATCGTAAAAATAAAAATTCTAATTAACACTAAGCAAAATTATTAGAAAATATGTATTTTTCCTATTTGAAAATAATTTTTCTTAGATCGTCGAAAAATCTCGTATGTTCTTACTTTCTATTAAATTTTTAAACGTAACACTTATCATCGATGTACCGAATCTTAAATCCACAATGAATCTAAATCATCTTATGGATATTTTTTAATACATATAAGATATTCTCTATGAGCTGAAGTAGCTCATTATACTTAATATATACGACCTAGCTCAATTTAATTAATCATCACAATCAGGAAAATCTAAGCAATCCCAATCTGTGATGATCGATCGGAATTATAATTATATATTAATCACTAATTTCGACCTCCCAGACACGATTGAAAAACATCAAGATCCATAAGAAATTCGAATCCAGATCTTTCAGGCCAATATGTAGTTACCGATTTATAGCACTTATCTATCGTCAGTGATGGACCTGCCATAATCATGAATTCCAGAAATTTTTGCTTTCGTTCTTGTCAAGAACGTAATCCTCTAAAAATATATATATATTTATATGAATAAAAATATGGTGTTTCTTCAAACTCGTAATTTAATAATAAAAAATATTTTTTCTGTTAAATTAGAAATCATATTCATAGTAGTAATTAAATATATCATTTTACTTGATTTAGAATTTAAAAATCTTCTACAAGGGTTAGCAAATAAAATTAAAACACAACTCAAATAGTTATTACTAAAAATGATTCCTTGCTAATTTTGGTAAAAAAAATTATAGTAATTAAATTTATATTTTTGAAACGCTACACCAAATATTTTCGAGGGTGATTCAGTTTAATTTTCCTGTTAATCCCACACGGCATCGTTACCGTTTTGGACTTGAATCCAAGCATGGAGGAGCAGATGAGATGACGATGTAGCGATAGTACCGGAATATTTGTACCCAAGTGAACTTATTCCGTTGACACGGTCTATTACCCGATGCGTTTTCCAGGAGATCGTTTTTTACGTCTCATAAGTGGGTCGAATACATTCGAGTACTCATATACATATATGTATACTTTGTAAATACTTAGAAATAACCCCCATTTTCTCCCTTTATTGTTCGGAAGCTTTTTATCTTTGACGGCAAACAATTAAAACAAACAGTGTAAAGTCGGTGGGAACCGGGAATATCCGGCGATGTAAAAAATGTCAAGGATTGCGAGTCCTGAATCTAGAAAATCATATCTATGGACGGATGTTTGCTCAATTTAAATTCACAATAAAATTACACGTGGGGTGAAAATGAGGAAATTTAGAATAAATTCGTGTGATGATAACGCTCCCCTTTATTTGAACGGGCTGATATCACATACATAAGTGCTAATACACATATGATAATGAATATACTTGAATTTATTTTATGGCAGTCTTAAACATTTATCAGTGAAACCCATGCCTTCCAATTTTACACACATACATTCGCGCGTGCTTCGAGTCACAAGAATAAAGTCATATACATCGCACGAAAATACAATACATGCATGATATATTATTTAAAAAATGTGATTACAAACTTTGGGCAGTTTTATTTTGTTTCGTTCCAACAAGATGTAGAAGAAGATTGGCATTGTTCTTGTTGAAACGGCAATGCTTATTTCAAGGTTTTTCATCTGTGTCACATCAGTCTATAAAAATTAATATTTATATATATATAATATAATCACAGTAACTGGTTGTCAACTCTTACAATGTGATTGTGTAAGTCCAGCGTCTGTATGTTTTGGATAAAAAGTGGAAGGTGTGATGCTCACTGATATATATACATACCTATAAATATTGATCATTAGGTGTGTTAAAAAAATGCTGAGTATCATAATACAATGATAAAAACGATATTTACATTGTTTATTTAACAACATTTTTGTACTCGAGGCAAATTGTAAATGTGCAAAATATATATAAGATATCAAATCAAATAATATTTGTTAAAGTTTTGTTTTAAACATTGCTGATTTTGTTTTAAAGTAATTAGCACAATTTATCGTTTTTATATTTAATTTATTTTATATTTATATTTCACTCAAATATTAAAAAAACATCTTAAATAATATGTACAATATCTAAAAACGAGATATTACAAGAAATAGTGACACTTCATAATGAAAAAAATTATCTTAGATTTATAGCAAAAATCCTGATTTATTAAAAATACACTTTATTATTGTTAATATTATGTTAATAATATACTATAAAATAATAATTATCATTAACAGATTATTTAATAATTTATTACTGAATAATTAGTCAAAACAGAGTTTAAGGTTTTTGATTAGCTAATAAGTAAATATAATTTTAGCTTTATTATTCAGTAAAGAGATATTTTTAATTAAATATATAATGATACTCTATTCAATGCGATTAATCACAGCAGAACCACATGCATCTTTGTTTGGCCGGAAGACGAAATGACCCTTGCGAATACTCGCATATCACAGTGACCCCTTAACGTTTTGAATTGAAGCAATTAAGATATTTATAATTTATTATTAAAATTATGATTTTATTTAGTGATTTTGCCGTTACAGATATCGAATCATAATACATTTTATCGTTTAAAGTTGAAATGAAAATGTATGTTTCATCGGCTGCTCTATATTCGATTATTATTAACTTAAGTATGTTTAATTTGTACACGTGCGCAATGCGGATTTATTTTTATATAAAAGTATGTACAGCTGCTTCCTTGTATGCTTAATAGATAAAGAATAAGATAATCATCCCCCCGTTTTTTTTTTGTTAGCGTGTATTGACTTTGCTTATATTTTCATCAGGGAACTGAACGAAATGCAGAAGAGACCGTTTGTCGAAGAAGCTGATCGTCTTCGCCTAATCCACAAAAATGAGCATCCTGATTACAAATATCAGCCGCGAAGACGCAAACCTGCTAAGGGTACTTCAAATTTAACAGGAAGGCGCAATCGACTGGAAGAAGGCTTAAAAGCTGAAGATTCCCTCAGTAGAGAAGGAAATTCCCCTCCAGCTGCCATAAGATCGCCTTCGCCCCCAACGAATACATACCGAAGTTCAAACTCTGGACAGAACAACCCTCAGAATCCCAATATAGACTTTTCGCGTCTCAACGTGGATCCAACGTTGATAAACGACGGTGGTTTGGACGAATCAGAGCTAGATCAATATCTCCATCATCCGATTCCTCATTATAGTCATTCTTCTACGATCGCTCAAAGCTATTGGTTGAAGTATCCAAATAATGTTTCGGAAGACGTTCATCAAGGGTGGCTGGGGGATAGGATGAGAAGCGGCGAGAACGAAGATGCCTATCGTTTTCATCATGACTTACAATCGGGAAGATATCCTAGTAATCATACTTCGTTACCAATTCCGAATTGTTTGCCAACTTATCCGTGTGTTCCTCCTCCACAATCGGCACCAACTTCGACATGGCACGAATACGCTTGAACGGGGAGTAATAAAATATATTTATATTTTTATATATAACCAAAAATTTACAGTTAAGGAATAAGCAGATATGATTACTTCTACTTTATGTTTATTTGCCATAATCGAATCTTTATTTTGATCTGTTATACATCATATTTTAATTATTGGGATTCGTTAATAGAAAATATTGTTACCTAGTTTGTAATTGACCGAACGGTTTTATTACAAATCCATATTATATTAGTTAATATAAATTAGTTAATATAATATATTTACGTTCATATTGTACATATTTTTTTATTATTTCATATTATTTATACTGGTTTTTATTATTGTTAAGATAATGTAATTTATTATTTCTTTACACAAATATAAGTATTCAATTTGTTTGATAATAAATATGTTTCATGTAAATGTGATAGTTTATTGTAATTTTTTAAATAAAAAATAGTAAAACACGTATGTATTTTTTATTATGTGTGATATGCCGATTATTAATTAAACAATTAACGCAAAAACGGAAGCTATTGTGAACGGCATAAATTACTGAAGAATGTGTGTGCTTTTAAATATAACCGACCGGTACAAAAATATATTAAAAATGGACTATTTTTGTACTTTTTGAGCGTAGTAAAACTACAGGTTACATTTTTGCCAAATTTATGCAACCATATACGAAAGTAGCTTAACAGGTAGAAATTCTCAAATTATATTTATCAGATGAAAATATTGATTTCAGTTTAATTGTCGAAAGACCGAATTATTATTAAACGAGCGTAGAACGAGACCATGCTATTCCTTTTTGTCATTGACGATAAAATCAAGCATGTGCGGCTTCTCAAACGTTCGCAATTAAACACAATATATTTTCTTACATTTTTTCTTTATTAATAATAATATTCAAAAATAAATGATAAAAAACATATATATAAAAATTAACCTAAATTACTTCAAATAAAACATAACATACAAAAAAAAATGTAAATGCCCAGCAATCTAGGTATTTTATTACTTTATGCATTTGACAGACAGCTCTGTGACAAACAAAATTCGATACATGAGATCCGATTCGTCGGAATCGTAATAACTTTCGACCATCGCTATAAATATTATTTAAACTAAAATTAGCTTATAATAAAATTATTAAACGAAGTAAAAATATTAAATATACTTGTTAAATCAAAAAATAATTGACTGCGCTTCGACGTACTTTCCCGACAACAGGCAAACAAATACTGACGCACGGTTGAAACGCCGTCTGATGCGTGCGTCAGAGCGTGAGGCACCCTGTCCTAGTAGCTACGTACAAGCGAATCCGTGCGCGTATATCAAGTCATAGAACGAACGTAAATTTTAGACGTATATTTAAATTATAAAGTAAACGAGAAAAATCTTCACCGACACGAGTGTACACCAGAAACAACTAAAGACACACTGTATGAAAAGTGGAAGAGGTTCCAGCTGTAGGTCAAGTGCAAGAAGTGTGAGTAAACTATTGCGTTTATATGTTGACGCGCTACACGCGTGGAAATAATATTTACTAGGATAAATTTTCATAAATATATTTATGTTTTAATGAATAAATCATATGTGTATATACAATACATTGTTGGTAACAAATACACATAAATAAATATTTGATTATGTAATTTAAATTTAATAATAATTTTTCCGTTGCTGACAGATTCGAAGTTGTATGAAATATAAAACACAAGATGCATTGATATTTTTAAAATATTACTCTTAGGAAAAAATAACAGCAATGATGAATTACCTTTTCGATAAATTTAACTTTGGATTTTAAAAATAATTATATCTATATATCTATCATTATTATTTATATATCTATAATATCTATCATTAACTATTGTTTATTTTAACGATATGTGTGTACATGAATATTTTGATTAAGTAAAATATTAACAATTATAGATCGGTTTTAAATTTCTATTCAAATAATTTAGTTTATGATATACGTATATAATATAAATGATATAATAGTGGATAAAAATTACCCGGAACCGAACCAGGTACCCGGCTAATTTATGGGGAAATACGCGTGAACCGTGTAATGATTTTGACCGGGTATTTGGATGCTCTATTGACAGGCCATTATATTTATTTAGTGACATATTTATATGTACATATAAATTTGAACTACAAACTTAAATGTTAAACAAGATTAAAAACATAATTAAAATTTTTAAACTAAATTACTTTTTTATTCTTATGTATTTTTAATATTCTGAAATTTATGCGATTTTTTACTATAAATTTGCGAGACAATTTTGGCACACGTGCTACCTATTTGCCATGGCTATTATACTAGAAAACGATGATGAATGTATAATTTGACGTTACACAAAAAATATATAGTCAAAGACATTTAGAATGTCAGCGATATCGTTCTAACAGGAAAGTTGAGGTCAACCGATGATGACCTCTGGGTAATTCAAACCAAATGTGGATTCTGCGAGAGGTCTCCATATTGTCCGAGACTCGAATCATTCGTTCATCCTTTTATCTCGGACGTTTAAAATCGCACGCAACATTAGCAACAAAATGCACCGGATAAGGGGTCATTCTGGGAATCGGTTTGTTTTATCTTTTAATTTAATTATGAACCATGATTGTGTGTTGTTTTCTTAAATGTAAAACATTAATGTTTTATGTTATAATTGACAATTTGGATTCAGAAAAGCATGCGAAAAGATTATAATTAATTAAAAGCGGAAATTATGTCTATTTAGTGATAATAGTGTGATTTATATATAATAAGTAACTTATTCATAACAATTTATAGCTATTTTCTTATTCTTATTATCTGGTGTCGTTTTCTCCTAAGAACGAAAAGGTTCGTAATCTCTACTAATCATGAATGTTTTAAATGTGTGCATTAAACATCGGGCTGATGGTATCGAGTGTCGAGCACGAGTGTTTCTCGTCAAGGAAAGGCTGAGGCCACTCGAGGCGGCTGTCGCCCTCTGATCCTGACTGGCAGCCAGTAGCCAAGCAATGATCCGCCACTGATGATGGATATTCCCACAATTCACATGCACCAACATATCATGTTACAACTGTATACACAGCGTGCACTTCGTCACCGATGAACTTGCTACGTTTAATCTCTTCCGTCGAGACTTACTGAAAAATCTTATCAAAATATTGTTTTTGCTCTTATTATGAAGGTGTCTTTACAGAAAGAACATTCGATGCTCAGTTGCACTCTAGGGACCCCGAGAATAAATTCTACTTAATCCATAGTTTTTTCAACTACAACTTCATCGAATATACAATTTTACCCCACATTAAACAAAAATCTCAGTGAATTTAATATAAAAAGTTATTTTTTCCAATCTACTGTAAGAGCATAAAATAGTTTGGTACACAATTTTTTATAAACATTGCGTGTTTTTTTCAAAGATTTTCCCAAGCATTTTATCTTATGTTTATAATTTACATTATTGATGAAGTCAACGATCGAAACATATCATATACTAATTACTTTATTACGAACAGATCCAACGTTGAATAATATACCATTACACCGCTTTGTTTGTTTACGATATCAAATAACTCTTTTACGACATTACGTAACTCGGGCACACACGAGTATCGATATTCATTTAAAACTTTGCACACATGTCCTATGTTCAATTTTAGAGACGTTTCTCGATAAATATTAACATAGATTTAACACAGAGTTTAGCGGTTTCCAACGTCGTTGACATCGTAACTCTACTTCCTCCATAGAACATCCGGTGCTTTGGTTTACTTTGTGGTATCGTTAACCCCTATACTATGATTTTACTTATTTATTCTATAACTTCTGTATGTGAAATGTTTTTTGTTTAATTTAATTTTTGCATTTAAAATATTTTTCTCGACACGTGCTTTTATAGCACAGATTTATTTATTTTACGTAATTTATTGCTCGTCAAGTAACTCGAGTTCAGAAAAGAGTCAAATGTCACCCGAAATCACTCTTGTGTTTATGAATCATTCCGAAATGTATACGTTTGGTTTTAAGTTTTTATTTTCTTTGTTCGCTAATCGGTTAACTTCATTCGGTAAAAATAATATAAGCGTCGTTCAGATTTGGAACGACAGGTTTTTATTTACAAGTGTGTCAAAACTGCTAGCGATTGATTTATTTACAAGAACCGTCTCAAATATCAAGAGGTTGTTTTTGATTGTAAATTACTGAATTTCATTTAACTATTAAAATGATTGTTTACTTCTCTCATACAAAGACGAAATTAAATATGTTTTTATTTAGATACACGTATACTGCATAACAGCTTTAAAGTACAGGAAAAAATAATAGATATTAGCAAAATACATAAAAATATATTAGAGAAACAATTAAATTAAATTATATGTATATAATAATGGCTAGACCATAATACGTCCACCAACTGCGATTACCTGGATGAAAACAAATCAATACTATCCGACAGGTTAGTAAATCGGATAGCTGTGCTTATTGAGTAAATGTCCAATACTTATCTTCTTGGGTACGGTAATTAGGTGGCACACAAAAACAAAGTTCTTCCAAAATCTCTATATTGTCAATATTCCCTACTAGCAACTTGTGCTTTCCCAGCATACCATGGATTGCAATAACGATAGTACTGGTATTGATAGTAAAATTCCCTTGCGGTACTACAGGTATTACAAGATAAAATACTGGTAGTACGATAAATATTTTTTTTTTAAATCAATATTTTTGTAAAATATGCGCGTTAACATAAAATGAATACATTAACTTAATCTGAAACAAGTCTAACGGTATCTAGTAGTTCTCAGTAATTATTTTATATACAGGAAAAATTACCACGTCGTCGTGACCTGTCGGCCCATTTTTATGATAGGGATGGCTGGCGAAGTGAAAACAAAACCAGGTATCAAAACCAATCGGACAAATTTTTACCCAAATAGCTCACGGAATATGCTTCACTAAATATAGGTATTAAATATTAGCAATAACTGAGTCTCAATAATTATTTTTAAATAAAAAACGTTTTTGAAATCCTAAGTTTTGTTAATTAGAATGATTTTTTAGCTCTTTAACAATTATTAGCATTTATATTATAACAATTAACAATTATTATGTAAATGTACATAAATTTAAAATTAAATTGATCTACAAAAATATATGTTGGGAACCCCTTTTTGATTTCTAATTTTTAAATACACACATAAATGTTTTACTACTAGTTTTTCATCTTGATTTGGTGATATAATATTACATGAAATTTTTTATTCAATTTCTTGAAACCCAATTGTGAAAATAACATCTCAACACATTATGCAATTATTCCTCGTTAGCCATTATTGCAATGTCACGAATTTACGATAGAAAAGCGCCGATGTGTTCGATTGAGGAACAAGTCCGTGCCGAATCGAATCGTACCGGAGAAAAAAATCGAGAAAGATCGAGCCGGGTCTGACGGGCCACAACAATCGCGCGAGATTAAGTATTCTTGTATTTTTGTGATATAATACCGCTAAATAAATATGTAATATATTCGACACTCATCGCGGCCATTTAAAGTGTCTTGAAAAAAGCCCCCAACAATACACCGGCACTTAATGAAGAATGACTGCGTGAATGGGCGCGAGGTGTGAGTGGTGTGTCAACTTCGGGGTCCGTCTTTGCGAGACCCCACAGACCCCGCCACGGATTCTCAATCATGAAAAAGATTATATAAGTGTGATGGTAACAAAATAAATTTAAAAAATGTACTTGGTTATTCAGTTTTTATCCAAAAGTTGTGAGGTGACATCTGACAACTTTTCACAAAAATTTGTTGGTTTCACTTTTTCGATGAATCGTACACACGGAGAATTCGAGAAATGAGATTCACTGTTGTTATATTGTCTTGGACATTCCTTTTAATCAAGCGGCTAAAACGCCGCATCTTTACAAATGCAAGGTAAAAATTTATATTTTTTATGTATATTTTTTAGCGGATCTTGTACATTAAATTAGGATATTAAAGTAGAATAATATTATCTATTTTAGTTTAAGAGGGCTGTAATATCAGTCCACCCTACCATAAAATTGAATTTAACATGTTCGATATTTTTGTACGATATTCGCGAAGTATCAACATAAAAGTAATACATTTCATTTAAAAGTTCAAATCAATGATTTTTAAAAAAAAACCCACATATAATAGGCCAAATTGTTTGCGATTAAAAGACAGTAATTACGTATTTTTCATTCCATAATATTTACATAAACATTTATAACTCAAATCTAATTATTGTTACTTTTAACATGATTAAAAATAAATAAATATACCAAAGGTAAATCTTATAAAAACAAATATTAAATGTGCAATAATTAAAATAAAATAATATAAAAAAACCACACTTAAATCACAATCATCAATCATATAAATCTGTTTTTAAATATGACGCATTTTGATCAAACAGATTTACAATTTATTTTCTACGAACTCCTTTCTCATAAGATTCTTTCGTATCATCGTAACTGACAAAAAATAATGAGTACTATATTTTATTGGAATAAATTGGCGAGTGGTGCTCTGGCTCCTGGTATAAAAATTTAAGAGGCATCCAGAAACGGTCGATCAAAGACGATGTTGTCATAGATTAATTGTTCCATAGAAGAAAGATTTGGCGCCCGTATTTACAAAAATATTTTTTTTATACTTAATGAAAATGTTCTAATTAAAGTATTTAATGTATCGAAACAATAGTTGCTGGGGTATTTAAATGCTTTGGTTTTGCTAATCAATAAGCATGGTAAATCATGCGAACGGTACTCAGATAATTTTTTCGGTCAATTAATTATATGTCAATACCGGTAAGATAGTGACTATTTTTTCTTTCGATAATACTGGTATTGACAATTATTACAATCCCTACTTGCAAGCAATGAGGTTTATAAATATAGGTGAAGGTACAGAAAAAGAAAAAAAATAATAGTCAGATCTTTGCCTTTAATATCAAGTTCTCCGTTTGGCTTTTTAATTTTTTTAAATACAAATATACAATTAAAATAAATAATATTAATATAATATTGCTACTGATATTAATATCCTGTAGTCGCAAAAAAAATCAGAATCATTCAGAATTTCTGGTAAAATTGTAAGCACCAAAGAATTATTTTTTCTGAGAATTCTTTTATGAATTTTTCAAAGTTAGCTGAAAGTTTTATTACAAACTTGACACATTGACACGAGGAACGCGCCGGTTGGTGGTCGCAAATGAAGTTTGACATTTGGTACTTGGATGTGTCGAATTTTGACTCGGTAATTAATTCAATGGAAATAAAATCAAACATTCACGCGCGTGCTAGTGTGTTGAATTAGGTGAAAATATTTTAATATGCCAGAAAGCGTGTTGACACCGTACATTTTCACGGCGGACATAATATAGATACCTAACGTACGCAAGAACATCGTGTGTGTTTATTTCCGAGAAAATCTCAGGGATAACCAACTTAATTAATAATACAGAATTTATTGAAAATTATTGAACCGATGCTTTGGATGCTACGCTCTTGATGTTTTGACATAATCACATTGATCGACTGTTATTTGGGCTTATTGTAACGACGAAGATAAGGAAAATTAGGAATTAAAACCCCTTGAAGCGAAAAGGCAAATCACTAGGAATCAATGTGTTTTTAGAAATGAAATATATTCTCACCTTTAAATTTCTTAGTCAGAATCATTGCTAATTCGGCTCTATTTGTGTCAGCAGCATTCTTAAATCATTAGATTATTATCAATAATAGATTTGCGACCCCATTGAACCAACGTTTAACTAATTATTATGAAAAAATGCAATTAAAATATTTTGTAATGCAGCTATAACTTTAAATAATTTGAATTTGAATGCCTCATTTGTTTTTAAAATATTAATGAAAAAACAAAAAAATCGAAATTTGTTATTAAATTCAGTATGTAAATAAATTCTACTGTTTGGAGATTAGTTGAATCTTCTTCGTCCTAAATTTCATTTATACAGTAAAGTTTTGCCACAAAAAATATTGTTTCTATTTAAATTAAATTCAGCTGTATGTCTTGGAAATTTATATTTGATTAATATTTTTTTTAAAAAGTCTGTCAAATACTAATGTCATTTTTGGTATAATCTTTGTTTTTTTATATACGGAAGTATTTAACAAAATTAAAAAATAAGCGTTTATCTATCTACGCTGATGATACAGCTATTTTAACGAGTGCTCACAGTCTTAAATCAATCGTGAATAAGCTACAAAAATCCTTCGAAAACTAGTTAAAATTTAAGCAATTAAAATACAATTAAAAATATGGCATATTACATGTATGAATATTTTTGGTGCGACATCACTGCTCTAAGGACTTGAAGACTACAATAGTATATCTAGATTTATTGTAATTCAACAGGTGAAAATTGTTTTCAAAGTTATATAATTTATTTATGTGATCGATTGACATCCCCTGGCCCACTTGGGTCTTCGCAGTGCACATCGGTATAGTTGTGCTCATTACGAGCGGTCGGAGTAGATCGCGCGTAAATTAATTAGGCGACGACGTCAATTAGAGAAGGCGACCGCGGACCATTTGCTAGCAGGGATGCTGCACACAGGATCGGCCCACTTGATCACACGTTTCACATCCATGTCACTTTTTATGTGCAGAGATACGAATGTATATTATTATTTATAAATGACAAATAAGTGCGTTTTTATAGTTAATATGAGTCGCCCATACGCGTAACTCTATCTATAACGTTGAAAAGTGTTCCTCTTCCGCATTTCTGTGGGGAGGAAGGGCAAGATTTTTATTTGATTTTAAAATATTATATATATAATATATTGACAATACAGATTATCGATTTTTTTTATTTATTAAGTAAATCTGTAATTCTCGTTTACTTTTGAGAATTTCTCAAAATTTTCTAAGAGAATCTGAATCCCCTTTGGTCGATGTAGTCAGTAGTCCAGTAAAGCTTCAACATAAGTTAATGCCAACTTGTGACTAATGTACCTTAGTACCTTCTTCACTTGCATTCTCACTATCACTTCCTTCTGATTTTGTTTGAGTGACAATAGGAACAATATCCGCATCATTTAATCAAGGACGGAAAAGCGTAGTCCGTAACGTCTCAGACTAGTAACTCTGAGTTGCGGGTTCGAGCCTCGGCATTGCATTACATTACATTCAATATAACGAATTTTCGGTATAATGAAATTTTCATCGGTCTCGTGAGCTTCGCTATACTGAGATTTCACTGTATTATGTTAAGAAAATTAAAGATACTTTGAATCGTCTTTTAATAACAATTTTATTTTAATCAAATTAAATTAAAAACTATTATATACGGCTTTATTTTAGAAAAAAAAAACATTAAAATTGTATTCTTAAAAAATAATTACAATTTTCTGAAACCATATATTTAGTGTTAAATAATTTCTTCAGGCAATTATAACATTTTTTAAGCAATAAAAGATCTGCTTACTAAATATGTTTTTAATTTTAAATTTAATTTTAAGATATGGTCGGATTAATTATCTGGAATTTAAAGCAATACCATTTCAACGTTTACCTTTCTTTATAACACGCGGAAAATACTCAAAAAAATAAAAATAACTCAATCCCGTTACATAAATACACATGAGCAAACCAGAATACGCAAAAACAATGTTGAAAGCAATTTGCAAATTCTCCATTAAGTGATTTAAACAACTAAGGCTAAAGTAATGGGTACATATTAGTCCATTCTGCAATATTTGTTTCATTGCAATGACATTTGTGTTTCGTTAAAAATAACGTTTTTTTAATATAAATACCAGATAGAGAATTTTCATACAGAAATAAGCAAATTAAAAAAAAATTACATAGAGCATTTGTAAGAATCTTAAATGTTTTACAACAGCTGCATTTTTTATACATCTGCATAAAAAAGGGTAAGTGCGTGCCAGATGTTTGAAAATGTGCATGCTTTCTTGAGTGCTTATATATATTTTTATTTATATTTTGATAGAGGTCGGAAATTTTGGAATGGCAAATAATAATTCATGTTTTTCTCAAGTAACTAATCGACCTATTTTTTGCTTCGGTAATCTAAGAACTACATTAATAATCAGATAAAAATAAATCGCTCCGCGAGAATCGACAAATTGCAAAAATGTATGGGAGCTTTCCACAGAGTTACGCCATAAAATTTACTCATCGGCGAACTTGGTTTTTTATCTTCTTCTTTATCTTGTACGTAAAATGAAAAATATAGTAAAAGTTGTTATTGACAATTTCTCTACGATTCGTGTATAAATATGGAAGCCTAAAATTCTTTTGTAACTCGACGTTTTGTTATCAATCGAATTGATGATTATTTGCGTTCATTATAACATAGCATCACCCTATTAAAATTTGTTCTCTTCTACGATCATCCAATTTTCTGTTCATTAGTAATATCAAGAAATCTACAATATTATGCTAAATTATTATAGTCATGTACTATATATTACGTATATTATTTGTGTATCAAAATTAAGAAGTAAAAATAAGAATTTTTACTACAGTATCTGAAAAGTGGGTTAATTTCAGAATTTAAAGAACATTGATTCAAAGCACTTGGCTTTAAAACAAAATATGATGGCTAAGAATAATGAAACTGAAGATGAAACCTGAGTTCACTATTACCAGACGGAAACCAAGAGGGTGGGTAAGAAATGGCGGCACACCTTCACTAAAATCAAAAGATTACGCTGATGTTATACCATGATGCAATCGATTCAGGTCGAAGATGATTGTTGAGATCTCAACTATCATCTTCTAATGACTCCTTAAAAATGTCAAGATAAACATGTAACTTAAAAAATAAATGAAATAAAAAAATGCATGTATTTATTGTATACTTTTATATTGTAAAGCTCAAAGGCGAAAAAAACTTGTCGCGACATCCCATTGCTCCATTGCAATTTGTCAGCTCTTCTTTCCGAAAAAAAAATCAGCAGAGCTATACAGCGTTTCAGCGACGACCACTTAACCGTATCGCTGCTTAAATATAATACAATCATAACACGCGACATGTGCTCGTTTGTGAGACATTTTCATATAAGCTCTCAGATTTGCGTTACGAAAAATTTGCGGGTTTGATTTGATTACGTCGCGGTTTTAATCATTATTGTGTCCGTGTAATTTAAACGTCGTCGTTAACTGGTGGCCTAATTAAATGCACGTTTGTTGGAACATACACATTTCCATTCGAAATGATATATGTGTGCGATGACGACGCCGCTTCTGAAGCCGAACAAAAAAGGAAGAAAGGATCCAAAGCGCTCGAGATCTGAAGGAGAATGGCGCGAGCCACTTGGGATCTATCATTATGTGAAACTGACGAAACGCGTTGCTATGGACGTTTTATATCACTCATATCAGCGATTCTCCAATGTGAGAAATACAATCCTTCAATTGAATAATAAAAAGGGTAGTTCCTAAATTGATACTCAAATTATTTTCCGATTGCCCACGACATTTTCAAACGTCGTTTCCATTTTGCTCATACCAGACTGATACATATATTTTGTAAAACCTACAATATCTTTAGATAAATCATTGTCTCAAGAAAATTTGGCAACTCCATTGTCAATGAAAGCAACACTACATATAGAATTCCACTAATTTGTTTGCGAATCAGAAAATAAAGTGTACGTGGAGAGACTGATGAAAAACTCAGAATTTACTAAATAATTATTTGTTCTTTCTGTAGAGTTGGAATTCACACTTAAGGCATCCAAATTTAATATGATTACCTGTAAGTTACCTTTTAATTTACAATATTAACAAGCGCTTCCATACTTCTTATTTTTATAGTTTTATCACATTTATATAATTATAATTAAATGAAAATATTTGAAGAGATTTCAAGAAATTAAAAAATATAACCTTATGCAGTTTTTTTTAATAAAGAATAAATAATAATAAAAAATCAATTTATTATTCATAATAAAGCTGCATGATTTTTTTATTATTTAATGCAATTTTCTGTAAAAAAAATCTTGCAAGCGTGGAAATTTTGCCATCCTTGTCTCATTTGGTGCTATTTTTAGTTTTTGGTATTACTTTTTTCTCAGTTAGTAATTAGCT
This sequence comes from Plectrocnemia conspersa, assembly GCF_051122295.1. Lineage (NCBI taxonomy): Eukaryota > Metazoa > Arthropoda > Insecta > Trichoptera > Polycentropodidae > Plectrocnemia > Plectrocnemia conspersa. The sequence goes on along the minus strand of NW_028277166.1, from coordinate 13,533,337 downwards.
TTATTATATATAATACATTACTATTAATGCTTACTTGAATTTTTAACTATAATGGTATATACATGTACATACATATGTAGTCAGATTTATGAATGCGTTTTTAAACGTTCGTCACACGTGTCGATGTAAAATCTGACTGGCAGGATGAAGAGTTCCCCTTAAATAATACTTACTACGTTAAAATAAGGGTGGACAAATTTCCTCTCGACGCCCCTCGCGTGTCAATTGGAATTCTTTTCTGTTGTCACTGAGAGCTGATAAATGATGATGTCAAATTTGACGATTTATTGAAAGGATCCGATTAAAAAGACGACCGCAGTTCGTAAATGAGGTACGAGTCGGTTTCTGGACAAAGGAAAGATCCGAGATCGGATGACTGGCGAAAATTGTTATTTGATTTGATGACCCAAGACTTCGTTTTGATGGAAGACGCTTAATTGGAATGTTGTGGTTTCATTTGCGTATTTGGGATAATTAATGATTGTTTATATCCAGCTGATAAAACTCATGTAGAATTACGTTCGTTACGTATTGGAATAACATAGTTTTTTTATAAATACGATGCGTTGTAGAAGCATTTTTAATTTCTTTGCTTATCTTTATAACGTAATTTATAACGCCATAATTTTTAGTAACGATCGTATTCTAATCATTTTTATACCATAATATTATAAATTACAGTTACATGTTTAACACATAAATAACATAAAAATAACAATAAATAAATTATTTCGTTCGTTTATTCTGTTAAATATAATGAATCATTTTCTCCCATTAAAACCTTAAGATATGAAACAGGAAATATCTCTTGGTGACTAATTACTATATATGGAGTTTTCTTGAAAAATTAATAGGTAATGTACAACGAATTTGTTGATATGATATATTATGTAAAAGATAAAGAATTTTTATTTAGAGACATCTCTTGTACGCAATTGCATATATTTTATTAAATTGATTTAGTAATTGTTTGTTGTAATTGTAAAAGTGTATCTTTTTCTTTCAATTTGATTGCAACGCTCAGGTGTATATATATTTAATCATTTTAATATTTTTATACGATTTTAATTAACATTTTTTACCTTTATAACATATTTTTATGCCGATTTTACTACATATAGCAACCTTTAACTCATATTTCCTCGAATAAAATCACCTCATGTAGGATTTATACAAAACCGATTTTTGTACATAAAAAATATTCTTATTTTTATTTTTTTCTGGCTATGTATGTATTGTCCTGATCTTTGTATCGGGGGTATTTATTTTGACTTAAGACAAAGTACAATGTTAAATATTATTGTGCAATTTGTATTTAACTTTAGCTATCTAATTAAATACATTTACAGTAATAAAGAGGTAAATCGTAAGTCATATTTAAAATTATTTTGGCAAGCTGTAAAATTTATTTTATTTTGCTAATGAAATCTATTTCTACAACAACAAATTCTGCGATGTATTATTGAAAAATAATGAAATAATGATTAACCTACATCTGTTGACAGTTGCGAAACGTCCTTTTTCTTTGTTCATACCAAAACCTAACTTAAACAAATTAACAAAACTCCCAAAAAATAAAACGAAAATTATCGCTTTTTATATAAAATCGCACTTCTTTGAAATATAATATAGCTCATTTTAATTTGTCAGCTGACCATGATTTTAATATGTAAACACATATGAATAATATTCTGTGGCTGATTAATTTCATTATTCTGCTGACCATATAATAACTTCGTTTATGATGTCCAAATAATTTAATAGCTGTGTTTTGAAATCATTTAATCACTTATCTTTTTTAAATTAATTGATCCCGGAATCTGGGTATTGAATTTTCTAGTGATTTTAAAATGTCATCTGGAGATAAATATTGCGTAATTTTAAAATTCTAAATAACTGTAATCAATTATCGAAAAAAATTCATTAGAACCATATAAAATCTAAATGGTGCTATTCAACAGGGAATTATTTAAAAATATATGTGCATTTAAATAAATACTTTGTTCCATAAAATGAGTTGTTTGTGCATTAATGTAAGGAAACAATCATTACAAAGGTGTTCACTGTTGTGACCAATGCTCATTCGCATCTAATCACAAGCAATTCATTTTATGGAGTAATTATTTTATATAATGCTCATTTAAATTGTCCTCAAATCAAAATAAGTTTTCATATGCGAAAAAGATATGTAATTGTCATAGCAAAGTATCTCTCTAATACCTTGCCATATTTTTTTATTGTTGCTTTTTATGACTTTCTATGTTATACTCCTGATATTAATTTTTTGAGTCCCTGACTTTGTACGAAAGAGGCTATATTTTTCTAATATTAAATCTTCTCGCTTAATTTTGTTTCGATTTATTACGAATAATATCTTTGTAGAGTAATCTTATTTTGTCATTTTAAATGATGTCTTTCAAACTCTCTACATATTAGTAAAAAAATATATATAGAGTTTAATATGATATATAGGAATTGAGAGGTATAGTAACGATACTACTTTATATTTTTCTGTTATATTTATGAGCTTTTTATATATTTTTTTATGTTGTGTAAATAGTTATTTAAATTCACTGTTCATTCGAATACAATATATTTATAATACAATACAATTATAATAGTATATTCATAAAATACATTTTATATAATACAATTAACACTATTTGACACATTATAGAAGACATTCTCTCAGGTTACGTGTAGATCTTCATAGGTCTTCCACGACGAATGGTCGACAAAATCAGCTTTCACAATGATCTCAGAAATCAGATCCATCTGTCAAATCATTATGAAAACCAGTTTTGTCTCGGGAGGAGGCTAAAAGCCGCGTTTCCGATCTCCTGGTGAGGTCCAGCGATGCAGGATCCCTGCTGGCAGTCTCCGTCATGCCGCCTTTTGACACGACCGTCCCAGCAGATACGCCCTGGAAAAAGTTAACACTATTTAACTAATTAACTAACGAACCCGTTGTTGTTTTTCTCCACCAGGAAGCTGCGAGGCGACGGTCTCTTTGTCGAGGCAGCGGTCTCTTTGACTTTCGGTAAGTATCGGTGACTTCAGGCTCCATTTCAACCAGCTGTGACACGAGCAAACCGATTCGTTAGGGGTTTCTAAGATGTCGAGGGACTACCGCCCAGATCATTAACGCCATGCCGTTGACTTGACATGTGTCTTATTTATACGTTACGCAATTCCGAGCACCTAAGCGCCGAAGTACGGCTAATCCTGAAATAAAAGTATGAGAAATTGTTATTCGGTCGGAGGGTGAGCGTGTGCTCTTGCATTCGTCGCATTCCAAGCTGCGAACGAACCATGGAAGAGTTCGCGGGAGGTCGCATGTGCATTTGCATGGCGACGACATGAAGTCTGTCTACTATCGGCATATCAAACGAGCTAATAATAAATCATAGTGATTGATGAAAATGCACTGCTTACGCTTTTGCACATAAACTAGCTATTCCAGATTGAAATACATTATTCCAAATATCTATGCTAAGTATGTTTGTATTGCTTATACATGTATACCTACAGGTAATCATCCACTTTCTATCTAAACATTGCTCATATGTATACTTTTTAAAACGATTTTTGTATTTGCTCCATTCTAAGCTATAATAATACCATGCTTCATTGAGATTTATGATTATGACTGTTAAAAGGCAGATGAAACCAGAAAAAATATCGAGTGTTCGAAATTGCTGCAAAGTTATTTTTTACAGTAGTGAAATTGAATAATTAAACCGTATGTAATTTTATCAGTAAAGTGAAAATTTAATAAACTAAATCTTAACCTATTAAATACATTAAAAAAATCAAAGACCACTAATTGTATGTATAAAACAATATTTAATTATATTAAAAAAAAACATTTTTGAGACCTAATTTATCGAAAATAATAAACACACAGATCTGCGATAAAATAATGAAGTTAATAACGAGTAAATTAAAAATAATAAAATAATTTAATTTTATATTGTTAGTAGCTCTAAATTTAATAATACACGTAATCAATATACCGTTACTTTTTTCCCAATAAGCAATTATTATAATATCGAAAAAATTACTTTTTCTGCTTTAAAAATCCATAACTATAATTTAGAGCCCAAAAATGGCTGTAAATAACTTTAATATATATATTATATATCTATCATTAAATCGACTGAAAACACCCGATTTATTTCCATCCCTTTCGCCTCGTAAATCGGTTAAGAGATATTTTAACCCTTTAGCTGCCGAAATCTGATAAATATGCTTTTTTTATATTTGCTGGAAATTGTCATTATTGAAGAAAGAATCAGATATATTTTTAATGGGCTGAGTAAAATAACCTCGATATTTGGATAGTAATTCTAAAAGGATTAGAAAAATCCATAATTATAATTTAGAACCTAAAATTCGTTTGCACATTGTCCGATGTTTGTCATTTGCATAAAAAACGTCATTTCAATTTCATATAAGAAAAATCACGTTACACTGCGTAATTATTATAACGTATTTATTTAACCCTTTACCAAAAGATCTCATGAAAATCATATAAACTAAAATTGTTTTTAAAGATGAATATCATTCTCTCGATCTCGAGCAAAAGCGTGCATTTTTTGTTTTATTTTCTAGTTTTATTTCTAACTTGCTATTTGAAATTCGAAAATTTCACAAGCTATATACATAAATATGTTTGTGAAATTTAAAAAAGACACGTGCATTGTTATGTTAACAATTTATTATTAATTTAAATAGAAGCAAGAGTTTTTCAAAAGTGAGCGAAGAAAAATTTTGAGGTTGACAAGTGGGTAATGAGGCAATTAAGTTTGAGAATCTATGGTTTAACGCATTCACAGGTGTGTTATTCAACGCACGAAGTCCAAAGCGAGTCTAATAAATATGCTATTAACCGTTTTAATGCCACGATATATTTCATAGCAAAGAACCCCAATACCAGCTATTTTTAGAATTAAAAATAAAATATATGTCAAGTGTTAACGACTTGTCAATGACTCTTATAACCAAAAAAAAACCTCCGGGTGCCGTTTTTGGTGCATTTTGACACACTTTGCAGCTGTTAAAAATCGAATTTCTAAGGTTGTCAAAGCAAAACAATATTGAATTAATTTTTGATTTATTAACAAACTAACATTTTTGCACAAGGTAAAAAATATGTTTTATAAAATATAAGCCAACAATATAACAATAAAAAAATCTTTTCGGCATTTTTTGCAAGTCATCCTATCATATAACGCGTGAAATTTTGTCAAGAAGTATCATATTACAAAGGCGCATAACTGAATACGTTTTAACCTTTGAGAAACTAAAATAATTTGAATCAAATTCTACACTAATTATCATCTGTTATTAAAAATTACGTTTCATATATTACGACGGCGTAAGTGGCTAGTAGCAAGCCTGCGACGTTGAAAAGAAGCACGTTAATTTTAGCCATATTTAAAACACCTATTCAAGCGGTAATAATGTTAAAGGTTTCTACATAGATGACTCTATACCTAAATAGTCTTATTATACACCAAAGCTCTTGGGGAACGAAAAAGTCAGTAATCATGGATCTATAGCGCTCTACATTGAGTGTAACGTTCTGGCCGGCAACATTTTTGAATAAATATGGACCAATACTTCCACCAGCCCATTAAGCAAACCAAACGAAATAAATTTGCACAATTTGCAAGTATTGTTCTGGCGTAAATCTATTCATGGTGAAATGGCAAGCCAAACTGAGCGCAAATCAGCTGTCAACTGTCAAATTGGCTGGAAAAAGTGTTGCCAATTCTAAATACAAAAAACACCATTTACATGTATATAAAAATAGCATATTGAACTTAAGAAAAAATACGAGGCGTGTTATAAATGATTGAACGAAACGGAAGACATGTTTTGTTTTATTATTAGTAATTTAGTAATAAATGTAGTAATTAAAAAAAAAATGTTTAATATTATAAATATAAATTAGATGATGTTTATTTTAATAACAAAATTATTATTATTATTACATAAAAAATATTAATATAATTCAATATATACATATGCATATTGATATTGATATGTAAGTATATAAAAAATATTATACTGTCTTATTTATGAAAAAATACGAGGCGATATATACGATTGAACGGATTTAAATCATGTTTTTGTAATATAAGAAATTTAGTAATAAATATAAGAGTAAAAAAGTTTAATTTGAGAAATATTAAAAATGTAAATCAGATGATAATGTTTATTTCAATAATAAAATTATTATTATTATTGCATAAAAAATATTAATATAATTTAATATATGTATATAAAATATTATATTGGTAAATAGTTTAGTTTGGGAATATTAAAAATATAATCTATAATGATGTTTATTTTAATTATAAAAATATTATTATTATATTTATAAAAGCAACAGAGACATCTATCAACGTGCATGTGTAATAAGAATATAATAATTATTTTTATCGGTTTGAAGCTTTGCTAAATTAAATGGTTTTATTTAGTGTAGTTTGACTTTACGCTAATAGATGGCGTTGGCGTTTAAAATGATATTTTGAGTAGTGCACCTATTAGCTAAGAGATGGCGTTGTGCAAATAATGTTATATTTGTTTTTCACATCGAGCTTTTAATAACAAAAAACATCTTTTACGAGACCGTGCGATAAGGCATTTTTATCTACATTTTTTTTTTTAAGATAAAGGGTAAAGTAAACATTTGGAAGTTATCGTGTGGGAATTGACGGGCATTCATGCCTTACAAAGCTTATTCATAAATTATTACAAACCAACGACTGGGCGCGATAACAAACGTTCACGTACACGACACAAACACTCGAACAATTCGTACCACATTTGATAAATCACGCAGCTATTCACGTATTTCCGGTAGTTTGTGAATGAAATATAACTGTCCCCTTGCGCGAATGTGGGACAAGAATTTATGGTTCGCGACGGCAACTCGTGCCAGTCGAATACGCACGATACTGAATGAGCACTGTTAATATTAAAATTGAATTTAAATAAAACACTACACACATGTCCGCAACTGACGATAGCGCGTCAATGAATAAACGATCGTGGCGCTAGCTTTGCGGGTAACTTTTAATCGCCGGCCGACCGATCGAGTCGTCCGTCTCGAGCGGCTACCGGAGCGATATTAAAAACCCGGACGGCCACCGGTCACGAGTCGATGACTGACAAGGCGACAACCGCCAATGCGAGTCGTTTCACTAATCCCAAAATCCAAAAGTAAACCGTTGCGTAACGTTCATTCGTCGGTACGTTATCAAGAGCCGAGCGCTGATCTCGCGGTGGTCCCTTTCCTCCGGGGGCGAAGGAAACTCGCGGCACGTGGGATTCTAGTTCGACACGTGGGTTCCGCGGACACCTCCACAAGCCGTACGAGAAATTCGTCCGGCGCCATCGACTTCCTGTCCACCCAATATGGACGTTGCCAGATACGGAGTCTCGTAGCGCTAAATACTTGTGCGACGTTTCGTAATCCTGCCTTTTAAGTCGATCGTGACCATCGACGGCTGGGCTATCGCCAAAAATTTCTCCGCCGCCGCTATTGTGATGGCGAAAGTGCCAGATAAGACGCGAGAGACACGATTTTCCCACGCCAGAACCAAACTGAGCGTCCCGGATTCTGAGAAAAGCGGACACAATCACTTGCCAAGATAGTGTCGCTATGTCTACGTATTTTCATTGACGATCTTCGAAGCTTAGATTGAAAGATATAAACCTATCTTAATCCTGAATATAGATATGCAGTTTTTATGTAATACAAACACGAAGAGAGAGAGAGAGAGACGAATGAATATAATACAATTCTCACACGTGATAGTTAAAACATTAACTATTTCAATCTAGACAAGATATTCTAGCATGTAATATTTTTTGAACATACAATCAGGGACGTTATTTCAGCTTTTTCACATAAATAATATATAAGAATATTTCCATTTCATTAAGATTCATAGTATATCATTAAATATATATAGCAATATTACGACTAACAATAAGTGAGAATCGAATAAAGCATATCTAAACCGAATTTTGCCTAATAGGTTGGCGCAAAAAACAATTATCCCTTCTCAGAAGTAAAAAATCCACGTCAAAAGCAATAAAATCGTGCCGTCGCAGTGGAAACTGCGACAGTAAATTTTTGACTTCTGAGAAGTGATAATTGTTTTTGCGCTCATTGACCAAAATTCGGTTTGAATATACTTTGATAAGCCTTCTTATATCAAAAGTTCGTAGTAATATCGATGATAGTTTTAAAACTTTCATTAGGTTAGGTTTGGGTTTGAACAGAAAATAGAACGCTCGTTACCGAGCGTTCCCATTGCGACGGCGCCGACACGATTTTATTGCTTTTGACGTGAATTTTTGACTTCTGAGAAGTGATAATTGTCTATTGACCAAAATTCGGTTTGAACATACTTTGATCAGACCTTTTATATCAAAGGTCTTTGAAAATTGCATGTATATTTTCGAGCATCTGGCATAGACCCACCCTTTTTTATGCAGTAGTATAAAAAATGCAGCGGCTAAAAAATATTTGAAAATATTAATATAAATTTAATAACCAATAAAGGCTTTATGAAATATTTTTTTAAGAAATTCTCGAAAAGAAAAACTAGTACCAAATATTTATTTAACAAAAATAATTTTGAAAAATCTGACGTTATGATCAAACGTTAAGCGATATTATTGTACAATGACTGTTTAATATAAATATACTATAGTCAATCGTATTATTTATGAAATTTAGCCCTTTCGTTGTCGAAATCCGACATATCGGTTTCTGCTACTTGGCGAGAATTGACAGGTTAATGTGTGACAGTGGGGAAATAATATCTATTTTTTATTATGCAAGACATCGATATTAAGTTGGGCAACCAAAGAGTTTGGAAAAATCTTATGATTGGAACAAAAAGACTTCAAAGTTGTGCATGCCTGAAAAATAAAAATGGTAACTTCTTATGCCTGTCAATATGCAGTATCATGAATACGTATTGGGTATTGATTTTCATTCGTACTTACCGATGTTAAATACAAACAAAACGGTATTATTTGATTATACTGTTATATGTATGTATATAAAATGGAAAATGTCTGTTTATAGTAAAAACGTAGCAGTCGGATTGACGTAAAACGAGCGTCATTCGTTCGCGGTTTTAATCGCAAACACCATAAAAGAGTAGATAAATAAATGTAATGTATTATTTTACGTTTCAATTATGATGCGCGTTTTCATTTCAATCGCAGAAATTAATCTCCATGCAAACGAGGGGCGCGTAACTACCCGCTTTCGCGTCGAATGGCAACAAATAAGCCAGACCTTGTTGCGACGGTCAATATTTATATCTTGACAGTATAAATACTACGTAACGATTGCGTATAACGTTGTCAACAAACAATTGTAAAAAAAACACATTTCCGACGTCACACGATCTATTTCACTACAAATTATGCAAAAGCAATCATACAAACATATACACAGATTCGTCGCCGCATTAATCGTCAATTAATAAATATTAAAACGTCAAAAATTGTGTAATGCTCCGGTCGAATATGGCAGCCAATACGCCTGCCTATTAACACCGATTTGTCGGAAAGAGTTTCAAGAAGAAAACAAACCCACGATAATAGGCGACCCGACACACGCACATCCGAATCGATAAGGTTTTACACGCACACGAATCGTGTGGAAATGTAGATTGTTGTTAAGTGTAAGTGTGTACCTATGTACGTGAATGTCATTGTGTGTATCTAATTATTATGTTATACGCGTATTGTACTATATATGGTTTGGTTTTGCATTCGATTATCATAAACGCACGAGCCATGATTCATGAACGTTCGATGGTGTATTATGCATGTGTTCAAATGACTCAATCGTAACGCCACGATGCAATTCTGATTCATGAATCGATGATTGTGAAGTTGGAATTCATTAATAAGCTGGCGTCAACGAATGTGTTGATTGTTTATTGATACCGATTACGAGATCAAATGATATCGACCTGAACTCCGAGTATCGTAACGTATTAACTTTTAACTAACAGTGTAATATCTAGTTCGAATTCAATCAAGATTGTCAATCAAATTACATGTGTATTTGATTTTCAAATGCTTGAGAAGCACTGGTTACATTTTAAAATAAAAGCTTTTTACAACTAAGTTTCATATCAAAATCAACCAAAAATGATCTAATGAAATCTAATGTTGAAATGTAAAAAGTAATGTTAAACTTTTTTGCTTGGGCATTTTAGTAAGTCAAGTAATTTATAGCAATTAATACAAATTCTATCAAAATCAGTTTAAAATATAATAAATAAAAAAAATGTTTAAAAAAAAAAGTTTGATATCTAACGCAATAAAAATATTAAAAAAATACAATTACAACTATTAAGTAGTGAAACACCATAATAAAATTAAAGTCTATAATCAGCGACATTTATTTAATTGAATATGAACCATTATTACAACTTTTCATGACCAAGCTAGATTTAATTTTAGTTATTCATCCGTAAGATTAGGAAAATCTAAGAAACCCCAAACTGTGATTATAAATAGGAATTATAATTATATAATAATCGTTAATTCAGATCTCTTAGCTATGAAAGAAATTATAAAACACTAAATATAAGTTGCATCCAGATCTACCAACATATATTTGGAAAAACTATGATATATTAAAAATACTTGAAACAAACAATTTATTTTATTATTCCAAATATTGAAAAAGAAACATAAAGATATTATTTAAATTACGATACTTAAAATAATTAAAAATCAATTCATGAAAGAAATTTTAATTAATTAAAGTTGAGGTGTTCTATAGTTATATTTCCAACGAAAAGTATAATTAATTCATAATAAATAATAAAATTTAGTATTTTATAAAATCATACAATACGTTATATCGTATTATGTACATATTTTATATATAATAGCAATATAAAATATATTTATAGAAAGCTATGAACAAAAACATATTTTTTAAATAGTTCAATCTAAGTTTGAAACCATTAATATTTTTTTAATATTTCATTATATGCGGATCTGCGTGTTTATTATAATAATGATTACACCGAGCATAATTAGAATCAGTTTTAGGCTCTAGTTAAAAAAAGTGAAATTTTCGATATAAAAAATACAATAATTTTACATAAAAATTCAAATCTAAATTTATAAAAGATTTACTATTATCATCAAAATAAAATATTTTCGCTGTATTAATTAAAAGTATTACAAAATTAAATAATTCGTGAGCGCCATCTAGTATGAAGTAGTGTAAGTTAAATAGTAATCCTATATTTTACGGGTGGAAGACCTAGCGGCGAGTAGCATAACTAATATAATTCTAACATTCGCCGCACAGCGTCGCTAGAGCACCGTGCGCTATTCGTGTTCTGTTTTTTCGCATCGCCCACAAGATGCTTTGCATTTTTGTCAAAGACCACTGACTTGACCCAATTTCGATGTCGAATTTTACGCCAGACGGCACCTAGACACATTAGTTATGTCAAGAACGTATGTGTTTTTCATTTGGCCCGAACTCGCGATTTATATTTTTATATCAAAAAATACGCGACGCCATAAATTATACACTCGACGATAAGCGCCATTTATTTTTGCCGAAAACTTACCACGAACACTTTGAAACGCTTACTAATTAATAGATTAATTATATCACACGCACAGTTTCCACAACACTGATATCGCCAATTTGTGTAGTAGATCTGAAACAAGAAGAAAAAACTTATTAGTTGTGTATAGATATATATTTATTTATAAGTAGATATCACATGACAAATCTAGGAATTTATGCAATTCAACAAGGAGCAACGGGCGACCTTCGTACACAAGTCACGATACTATGACTAAGTTGCGCATTCCGATTGTCTTTGTTTACACTCGGTTCTCATGATCATGATATCCCGAAGCGTTTGCATCCAGTGACATTCAATTATTAATAAAAACAAAAATTACACATAAAAGTTGTGTCAAAGAATTGAGATTAAACAGAATATCGCAATAAAAATAATATAATAGATACTCAAATGATGATATAATTTTTCGTTAACCAGAATAATAACAGAGTGTTCCAAAAATTTTTAAAGTGATACGAAATCATCGTGATGTAAAATCAAGTCACTATACTTATTACTATATCGATGAAATATAATCATTCATTTTAACATTAACTGGAAAAACCGGTGATGTACACTGTACACTCAGTGTACATGTAAAAATTTGCTATTTGAAAAAGTAACACCCGAATGTTATTACGATATACAGATCCAGATAAGTCAGATTTTGGCAACAAAAAGGTTAAATTTATCCTATTTTACAACTGATTACAATCTATTTATTTTTAAGTCAGTGCACAATAACATCGTTCTTAAGTAGACAGGGTGTATTAGATTGTAGTTCTCGAGATACAGCTATCGATAATTTTATCTTAACGCCCCCTTTCACTATTGCTAAATTTATTATTATAAGCATTGCCTTTCTCTACATGTTTTATTTAATTTAAAAAAATGGTTTAATTCAAACCGAAAAAAAATAAGGGTGTGGAATGTAGATAAAAATGATTAATTTTAATACTTCATCGACCGATATCCTTAACTAGCGACTTTCATTAAAAAAATAGGCAAAAAAAGTTGATCAAATATACAAATATCTTATCAAAGCGCATATATTTTAATAAAATTTTAGATTATTATTGTTAATAAAATATTTAAAAAAACGACCACTTACTGGCCATTTTTGCCCCCCCCCCTCTATCCTAGAAAAACTTAAATAACGACCCTGATTCTAAATCAAAACTTCTTGGGTTTATACCGCAAATAAAATCTAAAAAAAAACAGTCTCAAATGTATCCTGAAAAATTTTTTTTTCATATTTATTTCAGTGAAATCATATCGGTATACATTTTCACCGGTAGATATATATTTTTACCAGTGAAAATGTAATTTATCTGGCATGTGCTAGTACAATTATATGATTTCAACTTTGCTACATGTAGTAATATGTACATATACAGTGAATGTGTATTTTTGGATGAAGTTATATTTTCACCAGTGAAGTCCAAATGCATTTTCACCAGTAGATATTTAACTGATAGGAAGCTCATGAAGCTCAGTTTAACGGTTGCGAAAAATACATTTGCTGTTCAAACCTAAACCTAACCCAATGAAAGTAATAAGAGTAATTATAGTTCTAGAACTTTCATTATTTCACTGTTTTAAAAATATATGTTAGCTATCCTTATCGATATTACTACTAACTTATGATATTAGAGTATTGGTCAAATTGTATTAAAACCAAATTTTGGTCAATAAGAGGGCGCAAAAACAATTATTACTTCTCAGAAGTAAAAATTTCGCGTCAAAAGCAATATTTCTATATAAAATCAAACGAAATCATTTCAATGCTTCATGGTTTGTCCGCATTTTGGCGTTTCAGCATAACTTAAGAATTTAATAGATATCTTTACCGATTGACCATACTAGGATGGTGATGGCGCGATTTTATATTTTTATTTTAAGTATTGATCGAAGTATAATCAAACCGAATTTTGGTCAATAGGAGAGCGCAAAAACAATTCTCACTTCACAGAAGTCAAAAATTCACGTCAAAAGCAATAAAATCGTGTCGGCACCGTTGTAGTGGGAACGCTCGGTAACGAGCGTTCCCACTGCGACGGCGCCGACGCGATTTTATTGCTTTTGACGTGGATTTTTGACTTCTGAGAAGGGATAATTGTTTTTTGCGCTCTCCTATTGGTCAAAGTTCGGTTTACAGTGTTTCATTCGATTCTCACTTATTGTAAGTAGAAATATTTATATAAAACGTTTTAATATAAGCGCTAGATAACCGAGTGTTTCCACTGTGACGGAACGATTTTATTGCTTTTGACGTGTGACGACCTTGAATTTGCCCAGAAAAATGCATGTAATTTAATTGATATATTAAAAAAAAACACTGACTGGCCAACATTTGCTCCCCCCCCCCTTTCCTCCTGGGAAAAGCTGAAATGACGTCCTTGATTAGTATAAAAAGTATACATTTACAGATCAGGAATAAAAAATCGGAACGCCGTTCCCATCTAAAAATACTGCATTTTATAACCGTTTTACGTCTTCATTGAAAGTTGCGAACGTTTAAAATGGAACGGAATATTTTTGACAGAATATTTTTAAAGAGCAATATCACTGCACAATTTTAGTTGACGTTTTATATGATTAAATACTTATTAAGTAGTTGATCTTAAAATACTAATAAATGCAAAATAATCTGTGTACATTACGAGTGATTGGATTATATCGATTTTATATATAAAAATGGAGAAAAGTATTCATACATTGTTGTTTTAAGTTCATAAGAATCAGAGAAATTATTTTCTAGTAGTTTAATGTGCAAAAGTGTTTGAATCTATGTATATGTGGGTATTTTTGCATTTATACCCTCAAACAAAAGTGACTACCAGATCTTAGGCTTAGTTAATCCTTGTTTACATACAAATGCGGTCAATGTGGAAAATTTTCGAGACGTTCGAGGCGAGATAAAAGGCGTTCATCGTCTTATAAATGCAATGAACGGCACTCACAGACACACGCACACACTTTATGAATCAATGGAATCTGAACTTGTAAACAGGCAATTAAATAGCGGCCGACTGACGGTTTCGTAATAACGGCTCTGCTGCGTTGGTCGTCAGACAGGCCGCCGGAATGTTCAGTCCAAACTTGACAATGGGGCAGCACCAGCACCAACCAGCAGCAGCAGCAGCAGCTCAAGAAGTCGGTTGCCTTCATTCATATCCATCGGAACGGAATGTGCGAACTAGCGCTAGAAGTGCTGGCGGCGCATCAAACGGCCCGCGACTTGCGCAATGCATCGGAATGCACGAGAGAACTTATCCTCCAGACACGTGGGGGTTCACGTTTCACAACGATGCCGATTCCGTCGCGAAACGGTAACATTCCGAGCGTTCTGGACCTGGGCGTGAAACGATTGGACTGTTTGTCCGTTCCTGAAGGAACGAGCAAACAAACGATGCAATTCGCTCGGAATAGCCGAAGCTAAACGATCCGAAATTTAGATCGTTTATAATGAATCGAAAAAGATTGAGGTCATTGAGATACCCACGTAGTAAGACGTAGTAGGTCGTAAGTAGATCACTACGCCTCTAACACTACCCACTCTTCCCTTTTGGAGATCCCTTTTTATTCAATATAGAATTTGATTCTTGAACTAATTTTACAAAAGACCTTCAGTCAAGAAATTATTTGTTGTGCTACGATCTAGTGTATCAAATTCACATTCATTCAAGCCCTTGTGTGTTTTTGTTGAGATATAAAAGAAAACACCTCAATGAAAAAATTAAAATAAACAATATTTATTATAGGAAAATGATTAGGAAAATTGCACATGGTTTGGTTTAAAATAAACCGTAAAAAAATAATTTCGTGGAATTTATATTATATTATTATGGACTAGATATGTTACCCATCTTCGTCCGAGGACAACTTAGAACGCCTAACATTCGTTAAAATAAATTAGATATGTTTCGAAATTCATATTTGAGATATGATGTAATTATATACATACATATGTCACTAGACCAGGGCTTCTAAAACTTTTTTCATTCATGACCCCATTTATGATTGTGAGTTTCTTCGCGACTCCAGATAAATATAAAATAAAGATATATAAATATTTTGTGCTGATTAAGTAACAATATACATACATATGAAAAAATATAATTTTGGAATTTGCTTAGAAACATACAAACATAAAATTGTATTTATTTGCCCTATTTTTCAACAAAACTGCATTTTTTTTGCAATAACATAAATAAAAGAGAATATTGAGCAAAATATATCGTCGCTTAGTCCGTTCGAATATATTCGAGCGCTGCCGTTAAGTGGTTAAGTATACAAAAATTAAAGGGAAAAATCGTTTTTTAATGAGACGGATATGCTTGTTTTTTACTGCATAACAAATTAAATCTTGGTGCAATATTTGTCACTGCTGGACGTCAAATCTCTTCAACATTTTTTAGCGATCAACGATATTGGGATTTTATATGTATTAAAGCTGAAAAAGTAATTTTACATAAATATGTAGTGTTGAATGGCAGAAAAACACTTAATGCCATATCAGAGATTGTGGGAAATTCAGTTCTAGTTCCGATCCAGAATTCAGTCAAAGGCTTTTTTGGAAAATCTAGTTGTAAGTTTGAGTCACTCGAAAGCTCAGCAAATTCCTCTTGAGCTTTATATGGCAGGTGAACAATCTCACTCAAGCCAATCAAAAATGGTTTTTGAATATACGATAACTTTTTGAAATTAATATTTGATATAGCGGCTGCTGTCACGTACAGCTGGCATATTTGCGCGCGATCGAAAAATGTGCCAAATAATGGCAATTTTTAAATTGTCATATTATTAAAATTACGCTACTGATAATTATAAAAGTTTGCGTGGGCACTCACTAATACAATATCAATGAAAACTTTTCGGTCGTAAATATTCAATTTACGCAAAATCTTTGTCGGCTTTTGCAAAATCCCATAAGGCATAAAAATGATTCAGAATACGAACACCACATCTGTGACTATCCTAGAATTTGTCGTCGTTGATTCTAAATAAGAATTCGTTATGGTGTGACATTTATATAAACCGATCTAGGAAAATACATAAGGATATTCGAAACGATTTTTTTTAACAAAATCAAGTACCACTAATTATTTTTTAATTATTTAATTTTATATGAAAAAATATATAATAACGATATCTGTTAGAAGAATATACTATCAAAAATATAATTAATCCTTTTTGGTGCCCTAAAATATTCAAAGATGTCAGTAAGAGTCTGTTGAAGTCCCCGATAAGCATGTGATATTATAACTTGACCACGTGATTACGATGCACCGCTCGACATGCATGTTGTCCATAGGACGCATATGCGCATACTGAAATTAAGCCGAGTTACTCGTTCTATCTCAGTTTGCGAAACACCATATCGTTATCTCTCTCACTCTCGTCACTTAACACGCGAGAGAGCAAAAGGGGAAGTATCTCACTGCCCGCGCTCGAAAGGGCAGCTCTGACTTCGGTCCGATTGCCGACAATATTCGGAAGCGCTCGAAGCTGGCCAAGTCGACTGAATTACCCCCACTTTACTTCCCGTTCTCGGTAACCTCGGACAACTTCCGAGAGATTTTAGAACGGGCAGAACCGAACTCGACCGAAGTAACCACGAATTAACCCACTATATTCTCCGTCCTTGGCCAATTTTGGCCAATTTCTAGAGTGTAGTGCAGGCATTACAGAGATTTGAAAATAAGCGGCTGTTAAGGGCATGGCTCTTAATAAAATTTAAAATCTTAACAGTTATATGATCATAATAAGTAGCTTGAAAAAATGTTTTAAAACATTTAATTTAATTATTTTACATTAAAATCTCGCGACCCCAAGATTTTGCTAAACTACACCATTTAGGGTCGCGACCCTGGACTAGACCAATGGTATAGACTAGTGACATATCATACCTAAAAGATCTGAGTTCGAATCCCATATAGAACCTAGTGTTAATCAATTTCTATAGTATCTGGATGATCAGAATTAGTGATTATTATATAAATATAATTACAATAGTCACAGATTAGGTTTTCCAGGATTTACCTAATCTCGCGGATTAATATCGATATAATAAATTAAAAGAAAATCAGAAAGTCATGCATAGTGACATATGTTGATTGTAAGCTGTGATAATAATTAATAATTAATAGAATAGATATTCACTGATATCCCGTTGTAACGTATTGGGGTCAACGCCTGTCTTGTTTCAACGAAAGATTTACAATCAATTAATAAATATCAACGACACACGTGCTCATAATCTTGCGTTATCAAGAAGCAATCATAATAACCATATTAAAAATTTGGCACTTGAATCCACGTGATTGTTCTAATACGAATAAACAGACAAACCACTCTTAAAATAATTGCTGACATACAGATTATGACATATTCATATATAATAATGATTTCTCTAACTGTTAATATAGTGTATCGATTGCTTAAAGTGTAAAATTACTAACTCTATATTTGACAACTTTACATGAGAAACAAAAAACTAAATAAAAAATATCTCATGTTTATAGTGTTTAAAGATTTCGATGACATTGTTATCATTTTCACCCAGAAGTGGAGTTGGCAAATTTACACTTTAAGCCATCGATGTTTTATTTATTTATTTTAAGTCTACTACTGTTAGTACTACAAGTATTGTGATATAATAGGTATAACAATTTTAATATTTTTCATTGTCCACTCACAGGACATAAATTAAAAAGAACGATGATGAGCACGCGTTGAATGTTTATACATTGACTAGTTATAATAAATATACTGTAAATATTATTATATTATTGATACAGATAAGCCAAAAGTCATTTAACTATGTATTTAAAAAGTTTTACATGCCATTTTAAATAGCATGAAGGTTTTTGTGTCTATTTATAATATATTGTAAATTATATATATGGGTATGTTAAACTGAATGTTACTGACGTTTCATTGAAATCTTATCCTGCACTCTACTACGAAAATTCATAAAAGGACCTGTAATACCATAACTTCAAGCAAAATATCTGGCTATATCACTAAGATTACTCTTATAAAAAAGTATAGATACGTGCTTTTTAAATACTCCCTAAAGCCGTGAGATTTCTTGGGTACTTCCTGAAAAAGTCAATTTCGCTGGGTTTGAAGATAAACCTATTTGATGTAAATGATATCCAAAGTAAAACTAAATGAATTATATGCGTTGCTCGGTCATAAATTATTCCATCATATGCTTATATTTTTAGAATCTGAAATAAAAATAAAATAATATTTAATCTTGAGAAAGTTATTTAATTTTTAAATTGTAAAGTGACTTTTGGCACACCTGTATAATATTCTAATAAAAAATACAGTTTATTCACTGCGCATTTAGTAACTATTCGTAAATAAAATATTTTTCTAATCAAACTCAATAGCGTCCTAGAAATAATTAATAATAATAAAAAAAACACACACACACACACAAGACAGTTTAGAGAGTAATAACCTCGCATTTTTTGTTCACATACTTTACATTATATAAATAGTTTATGTTTACACAAACATGTTCGGTTGTATTAATTATTTTCACAGCAGCAATCTGAAAATTAGCTGATAATGTCAAAATAAGCAAAACAAACACAATAATATATTTTATACATGCTCATATTTTACGCGCGGATAAGAAAAATATTAACGCTATATGTAAATTGAGCAACAAAAAATCTCAAGATGTCGTTGAACTCGCGACAATTTTCATTTTCACCCTGGAAAGCCTCGCACGTGTATAGCATACAATGGAAGTCTAGTGTATCGGTGTAGGTACGCGTTTTATAAAAAGATCGCAATTGTCTGAATCACGTTTTTTTCGTGAATGGGATATGTCCTTGTTCGCGAAGATCGGATATAACGGAGCTTGGGGCTCCGTGGAGGTTAGCTATTCACGACGCCAGACGGATTCTTCATTGAGGATAACTTTTTAACAGTGTCTTTCGCGCATCTCGGACGTGAGAGAATCGCGCGGGTCAGTCGCTCTCAAAGGGCGTATCGCATACCGATTTTACTACGAAAATTCACGTATTCCGCAGCGTGCACATCCGCGATTGATTCTAGGGAAACGTAGCCAAATAAGAACGAGATTAGAATTTTTAATATAAGATCGAAAACCCATTCATTACAAACGTCGAGTATGACACTGTTTACTCGTATGTGGCAACTGTGTATGTTTGAGAAAGGTTTCACACGTTTTGTAACATTGTCACGGGGACTCTTCTTCTTCCATTTCGTAACGGCCGACCGACGTCACGTTAACTCGACACATGAGACGTAATTATTATGACATCGAAACATGGCAGTTTTGCGCATCGGGAGTGCTGGGTTTTTAACACTTTTGATGTGTGTCCTTCGCGCGTTTGAAAGCCTGATACAAAAAAATAAAACAATGGGCGGAAATCGTTCACGAAGGGGACGGACAGGTTGACGGTTCATATCCCGTTGTTCGAAAGCCCTTCGATCGCTACGATATGATTATTGAAATCTCGCCGATTGATATCGAATAATATTATTTAAAGTACACCTGTTTACTATACGCATTTAAGCGGTGATGGCGAACAAAAACGCCACGCTAGATCTTTTGTCTAATCACATCAATGATCCAATTTCGCCTTCCTACATCAATTCAGTTTGCTACCTTTACATAAAATTTAAAATATACAACTACTTGACTATATGAACAAAGTTCAATTCAAGTGCAGACAAAATTATAATAAAAAGAGGTCAAAGCACTCGACGATTTAAGATAATGATAATATGCGAATAAGTAGATCAATGGATGGCACGAAATAGTTAACGAGTGGGTTTTGTCTATGCTATTATAAATTGTGATCTGCGATTGGCAAGCTCTGACAGCAGGAGGGCGGTGACATAACGCGCGCCGGAATGTGGGCCTTGACCCCACATTCCACTGGACCCGCAAACTCGCCGCGTGCTAGCCCTTAGGGCCCTTAGACCCTCAGAGTACATTCACATAGACCCTATGAATATACAATATAATGTAATATATGTAAATTTCTTATGCGTCGTTATTAAAGTTTGAAATCAGTAAAAACCATTTTTAACAATGCGCAATATAACGGGATTTGACTAAATTTACCCAAAAATAGCAAATAGTAGCAATTTTCTTAATAAATTATTTAAAATACAGCTTCATGTTTAAACTATAATTATTAAACAAACATGGCTGAAATTTAATTTATTTATTGCAAATCTCCGTTGCAACATGATGCACGTAAGCCCAATGAGTTACAACGGGGCAACACAATAATCAACTGCCAGGTAAGTATGTAGTAAGTCATCAGTAACAGATAAGCTATTGCTATAACTTACAATCAAAATATATGTCACTATGCATGATCTAGCTCCATATTAATTTATTATTCATCACTAAATTCATCTGTAAGATAAGGAAAATCTAATCTGTTATGATCGATCGAAAATCATCAATGTTCATATAAAAAAAATGCTTTTACGCATTCGAAAAAAAAATATGAGCATATATCGGCGGTATATACTATGACCTAAATTCGCAGAATTCGTTAAACGAAACAAAAAGTATCTAAAATATAAAATCAAGCATTTTGACGCCCTCACTGATCAGTAATTCGCACAGCATTGTGTTATATTTTGTAAAATTCAAAATGAAAGTAATTATTTAAAATTATTATTACTTTATTTAAATAATATATGACACTTATGTTTTACAAAAACATGAGAAAAATTATCCGCAATAACCTTTTGAAAATTTGACAGATTGCATCCCTAGATTGAAAAATCTTGTATAAAAATCACGTACAAGTGAATTTGCGTGAATTAATAGTGTAAAAAGTGGTACAAAAAAATTTGCGTTAAAATGAAATCACATAAATAAAATTCGCATAACAAGCACTAATATTGTTTAAATTCGATCAAATTCTAAAGTAATAAAAACCACACCGACTTATGAAATTTTTCCCTCCAGAATTTATATACATCAATGTTGAATATTTAACACATATTTTCAAGCTTTTTTGTCAGATTTATGAACAATTTTTATGTATTAGCAAGACTAACTTTTTTTTTTTACTCCAAATTTTTGTGAAATATCTATTAAAGCTCCGCGGAACACCTATTTTGGATCCGCGGAACATAGTTTGGGAAACCATGTTCTAATAAATAAAGCACAATGATCTGAGAGTAAAAAAATCCGGTTAAAATAGTTTTTTTTATTTAATTTAATTTAAATCTTAATAGTTTGTATTATTCGATTTTATACACAGAATTGAGGCATCTATACCATAATATCATATCCTAATTTAATCAGTTGATTTATAAATATTTAATAAAAACGGTTATTACGGTTGCCTCCTTACGAATGAGTTGCACTAAAATATGTGCGTGCTTCAGTGAAATTTAACTAGTGTTCAAACGCAGCAAATTTCTTTTAACAATCGTTCTACGTTTTTTTAAGGCGTAGCCGGATGATGTAGCTACTGAACTTTTTTCTATATAAATATATAATTTTCACGCATACATATGTATAAAACAGTTTATATTGCATGCGAATAATAAAGATCGAATCACGCGATCGTGAAGCAGCATCGATCGGGGGTGAATTATACGTTCAGAAGCGACGTGAACGGTGGGTAGCTCGCGAAACCTGTCTGAATATTTTCATACGGCGCATGCGCAGGAATTTACAACCACACCGAAACGAGAACGTCTTGTGTGTAGGTATACGATACGTGTGTACGAGGTTTAGAAAGTATTAACACTTCCGGAATTTAATCTCGACAGACGATCCGTTGCTTCGTACATTCACACAATGCTCGGATACAGGTAGGTATGCAAGCGGTACATATCTACATACATGCACAGGTATGCATGTACGGGGATCTGTGTATGCGGTCGGATGCTGCGGACACCGTTTCGCAGACGGACGGGAGCCAATTATTATTATCGCTACGAGAAGATTGTGCATTCGCCGCTAATTATTATAATTTAAAATCGATTCGATGCGGCGTTATGCAACAGACAAACGGGAAGGATTCGGGTCTTTTCAATAAATAATAAACATCCATACATTACATACATTCATAGGGTTGTAGTAGTATAGAAGTTAAACCCCTTTCCGTTGATTAATGAACATTGAAATAAACTTTATTTTACTACTTTGTTTGTAGAATTATTAGTTTGCGTTACTATTGTATAGACTGTAATTATCCTCTGTAGCAATTATGAATTTTAAAGATATCGTTAATTTTATTATTGATATATTCTCAAGAAAATTCAAAGTTTAACTTAAATACATTAAGTACACATTAAAAACATTTCAATCTAAGTTTACAGTATAAACAATGTAACAAACAACAGACTTATTATTAAAAAAATTGTTGTTAATTTTTAATGAAGTTATTCAAATCAAACTTAGCTTTTATATAAGAAAAAATCTCAGCATTTATTAATCTACAATACATAATACTCTTGATTATCTGGATTATTGCTGGGGAGGAAGTGCACATCTAATTAAAAAAATACGAATATTGCAAACTATCAATTTTTGTTTAGTTTTAATATAAATATATAATGCACAACTTCAGAATTACAGAATTGCACATATAATAAAATTATAGGGATAATAAGCTCGCCGAAGATTGTTTTTTGGAACTAGATTTTTCGATAAGATGCGGTTCTGAATATTATGATAAGATAATTTATTTATTATCCTCTTCAATTGCTTTCAAAATAATTTGTTCCGCCCTGTGATTATCACATATATTATCCCTATCTACTGTTTAGTAATGCTGAAAGAAATAAATATACTTTAGTTGTGAATGTGTGTCGATCCTCGCCCAACCTGCGCCGTCATAACAGACAAGCGACCGATCTTTCTCTCTCCGTTTCGCGTTTTTTTCCGCGTTGGTTGTCCTAAATTATAATTGGCCGTAGACGTGTGCGCAGACGGCACGGCATATTTGTGAGGTTACATATTAATAATATTGATCTCGTTCGTTGAACTCGCGAAACTCCTCCATTCATACCGCCGCATTCCGGCCGACGCTCGTGTATGTGTGTGTGCACGTAGCGGGCCGGTATGCGCGTGACGCTCTAATGATGTCAAATCGTCAATGGCGGTTCCGTGAGGAGAGTTGGTTGTCGGCTACGAGTTCATTCCTCCACATTTCGTCCGAGTTCATTCCACCGTGCGCCGGTGCCGCGGCTGCATCGGAATTTCCCTGCTGGGCAACTGCAGAGCTGACTGCTATTGTTGGCCGACGACGCCAGCGACGACGTCAAATGAACGCGAGACTCACATCTGATAATATGCCGTTGGTAACACTGGCCAATTAAATATGACTAGGCTTTGCCAGACACACATATTTGTATAGACTAGGAAATCATCAAAATATCGCATACAACTCTCATAAAATCATTCGTCAAAGATGTGGTACACTTAAAAAAAACCCTTTCTCAAATAAAACAACGATTTTGATGAATATATGTTAAGAGTTCAGCTATGTTATGAGTATTCTCGACAAGACGCTGCATTCGCTCTAGAGTAATAAAATAATTGAAGACATTTTACTTTAACACAACAGAAAAGCATATTTAAATGTAACGACAATTTTACGATGATTCGTTTAAAATGTGTCGATGTCAACATTAATGAAAGAGCAATAACATACAAATTAAAAAATCTTTAAAATACGTTTTAGGTGAACTAATAAATGGACGCATTTCGCATAATAACAAAAACTGATACTTCTCACTACTTATTTAATAGTATACATAGTTCTCAAAGTTAGTATGTCACAAAAAAATCTGAAAATAAAATTATGTAGGTGGGTACAGTGGAACCTTGGATTGCGAATAAATTGGTTTAAGAATGTTTCGCAATACGAACATATACAGCGATGTCTTGCAATACGAGCAGTACGTGATGCGACTCTCCCCAATTTAGACGATTATTCCTCTCGCAGTGAAAACATACCAGGGACGTCATTTGGAGGAGGCAGGAAAGGTATGTTATTTAATGAAATAATATGAATCTTAATTAAATGGAAATATTAAAAAAAAAACGACTACTGACTTGCAAACTTTTCCCCACCACATGAAAAAAATTGAAATGACGTCTCTGATTTTAAACCAAAAATTCTCAGGTTATCCATTAACATATTCTAAAAAAACAGTACTGAATCTATCTTTTTTAAAAAAATATGTTCTTTCAGTGAAATCATATTGAAATACATTTTCATCGGTAGATACATATTTTTACCAGTGAAAATATAATTTATCTAGCAGGTGCTAGTGAAATTATATAATTTCAACTTTTTCATATGTAGTAATAAATACTAATCATAATTCATTTACATGCAATGTATAAATGTTAGTAATACATTTTCACCAGTAGATATATTTTTTACTAACAAAAATATAATTTAACTGATATGCACTGATGAAATTATTTGTTGTTCTAAAATGTCTACGAAACTCAATTTGACTGTTGCGAAACACGTCCACTCGCTGTTTAAACCCAAACCTAACCTAATGAAAGTTCTAAAACTAATTAATGTCCAAAATACAAACTAATTCAACACATCTCTCAGGAATAAATAAGCAGACAAAGAAGTTTAGACAGGCATCGCATCTCGCATATTGCTCCATGGTTTGACTGGACTATGTTTTAAAAATATGATAGCCATCCTTAAAATATATTACTATGGATTTCTGATATAAAAGAGCTGATCAAATTATATTCAAACCGAATTTTGGTTTCCCACTGCGACGGTTTCGACACGATTTTATTGCTTTTGACGTGAATTTTTTACTTCTGAGAAGTGATAATTGTTTTGGCGCTCTCATATTGACCAAAATTTGGTTTAGATATGCTTCATTAGATTTAATAATATTGTTATAAAAAGTCTGAATATGAACGTAAAAAACTAAAATGACATCCCTGAGACATACCTGTAAGAAAATTTGCCATTCTTTTTGGTTATGGATAAAGCTCTTGCTCATCTTCTACACTTAAAATGCACTAAGTTAAACTTCCTCCCATCACCATTCCATTACTCTAGCACATGGATTAGCAAGACATTTCGAACTTCAAAAAGCTTTACGCAAAATCACTATTTTAGTAATGTTTCGAAGTGACTGAGGGAATAAATCTTACCCTCAGAAACTCTTATAAAAGTAATTTCCACATTATCAAGAAAACCCTCAATGCTACTTGTAAAAAACTGTGGCCTAATTGCGTTGACGGGTTTGCTTATGAACGGGAACCTTTTTTCTAGCCAACTACAAGGGGATGAAAATGCCCCACTCCTTCCAATGACATCTCTGCTTTAAAACAGGCTCTAAAATTTACCCCCTTTTCAGTGTTTTGAGCTCAAAAATCCAACTTGTAAAATTTTTCTATAAAACAGACTTAATTAGTGAAAAATCAAAAATATTTTAAGTCCACAAATTTACCCCCATTTTTTATGGTTTCGAGCTCAAGAATCCATAAAAAAAATAAAAGTTAATGGAATTTTCCGTTTTTTTTTCGATTTTTCTTTAAGACGGACGTCATTTCAGCCTTTTCCAGCAAGGGGTAGGGTCATAATTTGGCCAGTTTAATATTTCGATTTCATTAAGATTCAAGGTATTTCATCGAATAACAAGCATTTTTCTAGCTAAATTCAAGGCGAGAGAAGCAAATGCCCCCACCCAAATAACGTCCCTAAGAATGCAATGAATTGTATCCCAACTATCCTATATCCTAGATATCTGAAAAATTTACTTTGAATTCTCTCCCAACAAGTACTTTGTTTCTCTATAATTTAAGGACGCTATGAACTAGCGTATCGTACAGAACGCGAACAATTTTGAGAATTCTAGACGCCTTATCGCAAGCTTTAGCGATGTGCATATAGAATTTCCATCCCTGTTCAAACGTCACTCCAAAGTATCTCTGCTTAAAACACCTACACCGAAACTGTAAGAGAATTCCACCGGGCAAAGGGGGTCTAAAAAATTCTATAAATATGATTTTATTGAACATCTCTTACCTCTCATTCCCCCATCATTTTATTATTAAAAATATTGCAGATAGTGTTCATTCCACAGAACAAAATTAAGAAATATGCGCCAAACAGCGAGTTTTATTTTATTGAACATAATCAGACTATACTATAATATAATATGAAAAGCCAGAAAGTAACCTAACCCATATTCTGAAATCTTTAAAAATAATTTTCTATGAATAAATAAATAAGCGTTACTCTTAATGATGAAATATGCAAGTGTTACAAAAAAATATATTTTGCAGGCCAACGTTGCACTGTGATATATGGTCAGTATCGCTCTATGGATAAGAAACTGTGCATGCCAAGCATTAATCAATGTATTTAAAATATTATTTAAATCTGAAACTAAAGATTTATTAAATGAGTACATGAAGCGTCTGCAAATATACTGTTTGTTGCAGAAAATTCATTAATGAAATCCGCAGATATACGACAATACATCTTAACTTAACCATAAAAGTAACCACAATATGACTACAATTATTATATACTAATACATAACCATCAAGTAACTTTAAATTTAGATTAGTGTAAATTGAAATGTTTTATACTTAGATAGAGTAATAACACGTAAGTAAAAGGCTCAGGTATATATACAGTTTGATACAATAAAACATGTTCAACGCTGTTCATTTTCTTTTTACATAAAAAAAAGATAGGAGAGATTGCATCTCGTTTTAACGAACATTCACAAATAGATTCCGTCTAGACTAGAGATATTCCAAAGATATACCGTTGTAAATACAGTGTTCTATCTTCAAAACTCTATTGCTGAAAAGTGTGCAACATTTCACGTAACAATAGCGACACAATTCGGAACAAATCGTACTCAATTTGAAACTATAAAAGCAATTAACGCACGCTAAAGTTTTGTAGCTTTTGACTTTTTTTCCGCCATCTTTGCGAGCAAACACGATTAAAGACATTTTAATTAACGCACGCAATATCTCATAAATTGACAAGTAAAATATACGGCAAAAATATTTTTTTACCTGCGATATAAGGCCACATCATCACATATAGACTATTATATTTTATAAAATAAGGTCAAATTGCTATTTCTACTTCTTCGAACACCTGTACACATACGAGCTGTGCTTCTTTGCAATAGCCTGATACGATTAACATAGGAGCGAAACAGTACAAAAGCGATTCAATTGCGTTTGAATTTATTTATATATGTATAAAGGGTGATGCACGAATATTGATTTAATAATTATTTCAGTTCGTTCTCATTGCTTTAATTATATTTGTAGATATATTGTTTACAGTATGCTTAGTAAAAGGCAGGAGCATTAAATAAGTTTAACGAATGCCAGATATATTTATTGAAAAACTTTTAGCAGAATTGAATTGGTAAGTTTCGTTGTATTTGAATATTATTAGACTAAGCTAAAAGCTTTATAATCTATACCAAACTTTAATGATACTTGTTAATTAAAAAAAACATGTATCGCTAATAATTGAAAAAAAATAATTAATATTATTTTGCAAACATTCGTGTATATATTTAATAATAATAATATACAGACTTTTCTGCGTGCAGTTAGTTTTAAGTGCAATTTGAGGTGAGTTACGTGGCGCGCACAGTTGAATGAAGACTGTCGAGTTTGCTCATTCCTCAGGAATGTAAATGGCGAAAAAGTCATTGTAATCAAAAGGTTTAGGTCAACGTGGCGAGCGTGAGACTATGCGAATGCACGGCGTTAGCGTTACGAAATAACAACGTGTGAGGAAATTTGTCATAAAAGAGGAATTTCTGAATGAGCAATAAGCTTGAGAACATACATTTTTTTTGAAGCACAAACAGCCGCTCCCGATACAACGAATTGCTCATAAGGCGTGGTGTGAATATAAAATAAACATTTTAGTTTATTAGAATTTATTCTAGATCTTTCAGAAGTATATATTTTATTGTTTTAAGAATCCGTATAAAGATATTAATCTTATTATGGAATATTTACTAAAATAATTCCAATATTGTGAATTATATATGGTTCCTACAGCAACTGCTGCCATGATCTTGAATGCAGTAATACAGAATCAAGGAGTGCAAACAATTGATTTCATCATCATTTGTGATTAAATTTATGCATTGATTTTAACAACAGTATACTTCGTTTTTATTACTGTAAAATAGACCTACTACAAATTCTTACGTTTGGTTCGTTTTTTTCCAATGGCCCTGAAACTTTTTCGGTAGCCTTATGAAAATAAAAAAAATAAAATAAAATCCATCAAGTTGCGGAACAGAATCACGAAGACAACAGTTGCTGCATCGTCGGGCCTGACGGTGGAAATGGCTCGCGTTATTATTACACTCTGCCGGTGACACAAAAGCGATTTGGGGTCAGCGGCGTCGGTGCGTCACCTCGCGGGCAGGCGTCTAGACGAGTCCTCTCTAGACGCGACTCGCTCAGTTCCGGTCGTTAAGCGCCCACGCTCCGCTCAGCTGCCGAATTTGCAACGCGACCGGGCTCATTCAGCGCGAAACGCCCGCCGGATCGGTACCGGCCCAACGGACAGGGGTCGGAAACTGTTAGTACCGCGAAGCGTGCGAAAATACTACCGGTACAATCGACCATCAAAAAAGTATACGCCTCCATTGCTTTAGAGACAATATAGAGTGCTCAATTGAACGGTGGTAATACATTGGTAAAGTATATTCATAGATTCATTAGGACATGGTATACAATTTGGTAACATACGAGGGCAGGTAAATATGATATATTCTCCAGAACTAATACGTTTTTATAAAAAGTACGTTAAGTTGGGTTTTGTAACAATTGGTTCAATCGTGTAATGCGGAATCGAGACTAATGTTAACAGTTGTCTACATTGAAGTTCTACAGATAGATTGGATCCTTTAAATAAGGACAATTTGGAAGGAATACAATAAAAAACATCGAAAGAAACCATAAATGTATGCTATAAGGCAGAAGTTTCGGCACAGAACTCCGACTTCCTACTTGGGTTGTCGCGAGTTACAGCCGCGATCGGTTAAGTAAGCACAAAACTATTGATCAGCATCACCAATAAATTTAAAAAAACAAGTAAGTCTAACCTTATTGTTTCTTGATATTTTTCATTTCTCGAAAAATGAGAATTCGCATTTTTACTTCTCGATTTTCTCGAGAATTCTCAAAAAAAAAATATATGTAATATTACATAAAGCAAAAATAAATATCGTTTTTTTAATGAGAAAAATGTACAATATTTATTTCGAAAGATAATTTTCATTGTTATTTATGATATTTCCAATACCTCTTTTGTAAAATTTTTGCGGTTTTGATTTAAAAATGGATCTAGATGTTTTCGGACATCATCTGTTGAATTGAAATTTTCTTTTCGAAGCGAGTGTTCCATGGATAGGAATAAATTGTAATCAGACGGTGCTATATCAATAGAATAAGGCGGGTGTAGTAAAAGTTCGAGATCCAGTTCTTTAATTTTCGCTGCGTACGGTTTTGCATTGTCATGTTGTAATAATATGCGCCGTTGATTAACTAGGACTGATTTTTTTTAATAGTTCCACCTTTAATCTCTCCAATTGAGTACAATAAAGTTCGGATGTGATGGTCTGACCAGATTTTAATAATTCATAATGAACAACACCCGAAAAATTCCACCAGACACAAAAAAAAACTTTTTTTAAGGTCAAAGATAATCGAGGTGTTGAAACTGGCGTTTGGCCTGTAAAAGCCATTGTTTTTTATGTGGATTTTTAAAAAAACATCCACTTTTTTCTTCAGTTACAAATGGATCAGTTTCATAACTGCTTAGCAGTAAAGAAAAAATTGTCACACGTTGATCCAAAGCTTATAGCGATAGACTATGCGGAATCCAAACTGCTTGCCTATGTTTTTAGCCGAGCCATTTAAAATGATCTTATACTATCGACCAGAGATAGCCAATCTCTTCTGATAATTCATTGATGGTTTTGCAGTGAAAAAACTGACTTAAAAACACCACAAAAAAAACAACGCTTCTTTTCGCTTTACCTAATATATACAACGTGACTATAATATTACAGTGTATTATTATTATAGATGTCTTTATATTATTGATAAAAAGAGAACCGCACGATTAATTAAGAGAACTTTAATAGGATGATGATTTGTTATAATGGATGCGAATAATCGAAGGACCACAACGGATCGATCTACTTCGATTGATTACATGGGCAGATTTACGAATTTCAGGCTCCCTTACTTATACCCGAATAGTAAAGAAATTTGTTGTTATTATATATTTTTCACATTTCGAACGAGAAAAAAAAATATTTAGCCGGTTTCTTTATATCTGATTATTAATGCAGTTCTTAAATAGCAAAAAACAGTATTTTGTAATTCAAATACTTTCGACCTCTATTAAAGGGTTCCAAGAAAGCATGTATGTTTTTAAGCATCTGGCACGGATCAATCCTTTCTTGTACAAATTTAATTTTTAACAAAAATAAAGAGGGTCTATAAAAATTCTCGAGAAATCAGCAAATATTTCAAAAAATGAAAATTCTCGATTTGGAATTTTTATTTTCAATTTAAGAAGGAACACTGCAGTATACCATTATCCAGGATTGACTAAAATAAATGGTTTTATTTCTCCCCAGAAAATCTTCATCCTATTGAAATATGAGTTATTGAAGTAACGACGATATCTCTAATCAATTTATGGAGACAGATAATCATCGGAATATCAGTATGTCATTTTTGAATAATACAAACAAGCGATTCTGTCTTCCTGAAAGATTCTGAATGTAAGAATGTAAGGGTAATAGAAAAAAAGGTGCGTCCGCGGTTCCAATAATACCAATATCTAATAGTGTATAAACCTTTGTTCTGACACACGATATTAAATATTCTTCATGAACATTTTGGCACGGTAAAAGATAATTAAGGATGAGTATTGATAAGTTCACATTGCTTCAGAAATAATCGAATCGCTGAGCCGACTCAAGCAGTTTCGGATATTCTTTTTGGAACAAAAGGGAGTTTGGAATTCAAGTAATGGAAATAAATTGTCACAGCAAGGCAAATATTTATTCCGAATAAAATACGCTATAAAACAATGCTAGGAAAAATGTTATATTGTTTTTTGCAATAAAACACAAGTTCACAAAAGCGTTTTTCAATGTCCTAATGAAAGAAATGCTTTACAGATTCGAGGATGATGTTGCGATAACAGAGCTTTTATGGTAGAATATATTGTAAAAAATCCAATTGTCTTATCCTTTGTGCAACGTTTTTGTGGCTAGTCATTCAACAAATTATTAAAAGCTGATTTTGCTAAATAGTAAGAAATATATAAGGACAGATTGATATTAAATATCGGTCCGGAAATTGACCCATTTAAGCACAGGGTTATGGGATAATTAAAAATAATATGACAAACAAATACAGTTAAATTGTGATTGAAGATAAAAGGAGGCATATTTTGCCTCTGTTTTTTGAAATTTTTGGATACTTTCTTGGAGAAATGTTTTGATTTGGTCTTTGGCACAGGCCTATCGAAGCTCGCCCCCATGGTCAATCAGCCCGCATGCAGTATGTATATTTTATGCACGCAAAGTATGAATATGTTCTATATAATTGACTACTTACTTAGAATCTTATGCTCTCGGTGCATTATGGTATGATAATTCTTAGTGTTGTTCTTTCTGTAAAAAAAAAAGAAAATTGTATTTAATATTTTATAAAATATAAAAATCAAAGCGAATAAAATGATCATGTCCTTGTTTTAACGCCATATACTACTTACTAAACAAAAAAAATAAAGTTTCCCTACTACAAAAGACAGTAGATACTAATGCTGATAAATCACTCGTAAACGGAACGTAAAATGGCAAACAAACGTCTGTATGATCTTTTGACATTTTTTGACTACACGACAGGAATGTACATTCAAATGGTAATTAAAAACACCGTATGCGGGTTTAGAAAGCAGGGAGACAGCGACAAATGCATATGGATGCTGTGAGAGTCGCGAGATGAATATTGTGGTCACGTAAATCTCGGCAAGGCGAACAAAAGACGAAAACACAAACATTCACGCGATTGTTCGCGATCGCTTTGGGAGCTCGCAAAACGAAACGTTCCGAGGGAGAATGAAAACAAGACGAGGAGAAAAAGAAATGAAAAAAAGTTAGCCGGCCGCTCAAGTTAGAAGAGCTTAGCCCAGATGCAGTCAGCCCGAGCAGCCTCCCGAGGAATGCGGTCCAAAGTTTGTTCCGAGCGGTTCTTGCACATCGAGAAAGAATACGTGCTGAGCTTTCATGCGAGGCCAGAGGTGCTCAATTTGAATAAACACCTAAGGAATTTCTAACATTTTCTATTCGAAAAATCAATAAATGCCTTGGTACGATTTCGTACTGTCTTCGGTGCGAGACGGAAAACAAAAGGAGCGCCGGGGAACTTGCACGGTCATCGTTGTTAAAATTAATGTACGAATATACATACCTATGTATGTAGGTACATGCTAACACACCTTTGTATTATGAAAGCGTGATTCACATCGTAGTGAGCCTCGAAATTAGGTCCGTAGACTAGATCGAGCTTTACATACATTAATGAGAAAAACTGATCGTTTAACTTCTTAAAAAAAATAAGTTTTACTTATAAATTTACATGTATATTACTCAAAATAGTAAAGAAATACGGAAAACACATAAAACTGCATTAAATTATTGCGTATTATGAAAAAGATATCGACGCGCGATCATTAACGAAACCTGACAGGAAAAATTATTAAATATTATTTTTATGAATTCTTTCACTAGTTCATTCTTTCATAATTGCCTTTAATTAAAAATGTATATTATCAATCAATCTTAATATAATTGGTCCGAAAAGGAATAAAGAACTCGCCGTCGTAGAATATCGTATCACAAATGAGTAGATATCGTACGATTGGTTTTAAGCGTATAAATTTTTCACAGTTACTACCAATTATCACCAGGAATGTGGACAGATGTTGTCGGGCGTCAAAAAAAGACGCCAACTAACAGCAGCAGCAGCAGCCATGAATGAATCGTGTCGTCAACATTAGTCTCATTCCCTGATCAGGTTCGAGATAACATCTCCGCGACGATGCCGAATATGTGTGTTTATTCTTCAACTAGTCCTGTTAATTAATTGCCGAGCAAATGTGCAAAACTATCCGACATTTGCGGGTCAAAGCCCCAAAGCAAACCTGTTCCATCGGCGATTGTTTCTCATTTTGAAATTCGATTCCCACACAAAATATATGTTTAATATTCATAATTGAAATTCAAATATAATAATAATAATAATGATAATATTTTTACATATTTCAGATGCGGCCGCGGACCGCGTGGAAGGCTTAACGGGACAGGTGGATATAAATATACATAAATACGCATTATTATTATTTAGAGTCAACATTGTAAGAACATTGGTTTAGTTATTCAGAGAGCAAAGACCAATTTTCAGTTATATTATTAATAAATATTAATATCCAAGTACACAATATACTAATGTATTGGACTAATGAAGTCTTTGAAGATCTTTACATACTGTTTATTGTATTTAAAGCGACTTATGATTACTATATCATAGTCTTATCAATATAGAGTGGTTTGACGGAGTTGTTAAATCCACGTTCAAATAAATAGTCAGTAGTTCAGAATAAATTCATAGCATCTCTTAGCATCTGTTTTATTAAATTTTAACTCTCGTAATTGCAATTCTGATTCTTCAACACTACAACCCAATAGGAAATCTTATGTAGTGCCTTCAAATGCTATTCACTGATAAAAAATGCAGATTTTTTAATCATTTTTTATCTAGATATAACAACCTTCGTTTTGAAAAAATCTGCTAAATAAATTATGCAACATTTGAAAAAAGTTCATCTAGTTTTCTTATAGTAAACAATCTTTGCTTTCAAAAAAACGTTACAAATTAATCGAAGAGATTAATAATCGACTTAAAGATGAACCCTTTGACAGCCAACAAAAGTCTTCTGCAATTAAGTGCATAGCTTCTGATTTTATTAACTACTGTAATTACGTATTAAAATGATCGATTGCAACTAAATATTATCGATGAAACCTACAATTCACAACCGAATTTTTAGCATTTTCTTATTGGGAATTAATTATTTTATGAGTGTTTATTCATTTATTTACGGTCAAAATTAGTCGGAATTGTGGTAACACGGTGGCGAAAGGCAGCACATTCTTTGGCGGACAGCGACGGGAGTTTGACTACCGGTGGTGCCTCGTTCACCGATCACTTATTTATATCATCCAATTAACACGTAACTAAATTGTAAACTGCAGCTACCTAATTCGTGTGTAATTACCACCCGTCACCGCTCGTCCGCCAAAGTTTAAACAAAAAATCAAAACAAGCAGAACACAACTGAATCTAAAAACGCATGTGCGTAGCCATGCGATTAACAATCAAATTTGCTTCTCGTCATCGTGGCAAACCACCAGCAAAACTCCGCGCGTGCCATCTAGCGGTGTATATGTACGTACATTCCAATATATTTCATTAAAAGTAGTAGATCGGTAAAATAACATACTGTTTGTTTTATTAAATTTGACGATATTTATGATTAAATTGATTATATTTCCCATGGGTAATATAGGTAATTTTCTTGATATTCTATATAACTTTCCGGTGATATTCAACAGGTACTATACAATGAACTGTTATATTGAATCCGTAGAAAAGGAAAAGTTGGTGTGAAAAGGCGTTTTCGCGCAAAAGTGAAGTAGGCAGGCAGTAGCACCGGAGCGGAGCGCAGTAGACGTGCGGCTCGTCCGGGGCGCTGGCACGCAGTGGCCGGGAGTGGAGTCAGGAGCGTGGGAGCGAGCGACAGGCGGCAGTCGCACGCCGCTCCTCCCGCGCTCCTCGCCCTCCACGCTCGCCACCACAATCGTCGTACTATATTTTTCGATATGGAAGAATCGGCCGCGTGCGCCTTTCCGTCAAAACTACGATGCAAAAGTGCGGCGAGGCATTGTCCCCTACGCGAGACGGCGCTACTTAAACTTTTGGATTTTACATTTATATTAATTTTAGAATAATTTAAAAATTAAATCATAATGATCACTGTATAATTTCGATATTAACATTTTTTTTACTGTGATGTACACTGAGTGTACATTATCTTATTATGTGAATATCTCTATAAATATATATGTATGTCGAATAGAATATTCATTCGCGATATAAAAGGTGTTTTAAAATTAACGCAAGATTTGATTTTGCCGTCATTTGTGCAGCAAATGTTGGCAACCCTGAAAAAAAAATTGACAGCTGAGAGTTTAGGGTTAGTGAAAATGGAGCGTTACACGATACAACAACGTGTTATCATTACTGAACAATATCTCAAAAATAATGAAAGTTTGGCGGCCGCAATTCGAAAATTTAATATAAAATATGATCGGAACAGTGTTTTAAGTTCGTCAACTGCGAAGAGATTAATCGAAAAATTCAGAGAGACTGGGTCGTCCAAAAACAAGCCGTTCAAATGTCAATGTCGAAGCAGTGCGTGAGAGTGTTGGTGAAAATCCCGGAACATCAATTCGGCGTTGTGGACAAGAATTGCAAATCTCAAGAAGCTCTTTACAGCGTATACTCACAAAAGATCTGTGTCTCCATGCTTATAAAATTCAATTAACACAACAACTGACGCATTTATCCGTTTTCAGCACTTATGCTACAACAATATTTACGACTTTGACTATTATGATTATTTCGTAAAAATATTTG